>NW_027182879.1:710000-885526 GCF_041146395.1 Eulemur rufifrons
ATGGCCACTCACCTCACACTCATACCCTCACCTGACACTCGCACTCACGCACACTCACCAGACCTCACACCCATTCACACTTGCACTCACGCCCACTCACCTCCCACTCACAACCACTCACCTAGCACTCATGCCCATGCACATCGCACTCATGCCCACTCACCAGTGACTCACATCCACTCACACTTGCACTCATGCTAACTCACCTCCTGCTCATGCCCGCTCACACTTGCCCTCACCTTCTGACATCCCAATCACACCCACTCACACTCACACTCATGCCCACTCACGTCCCAATCACACACACTCACACACACACTATCGCCCACTCACACTCAGACTCATGCTCTCACCTCAAACTCAGAGCCACTCACATCTCACTCAAGCACTCACCTCACACTCGCACAGATGCCCACTCACACTTGCACTCACACACACTCCCACTTGGACTCAGGCTCACTCAGCTCCCTCTCATGCCCGCTCACACTCTCACTCACGCTTTCACCTCACACTCACACCCACTCTCCTCCTGATAATGCCCACTCACACTTGCACTCACACCTTCACCTCACACTCGGACTCATGCCCACTCACCTCCCACTCACTCCCACTCACACTCACACACACGCACGCTCACCTCTCTCTCACAACCACACACACACACAAATGCCCACTCACACTCAGAGTCATGCTCTCAACTCACACTTATGGCCACTCACCCCACACTCACGCCCTAACCTCACACTTTCACTCACGCCCATTGACCTCACACTCATACCCACTCACCTCGCGCTCAAGCCCACTAACACTCTCACTCATGCCCACTCACATTGCAAACATGCCCACTCAGCTCGCACTCATGCCCACTCACCTTGCACTCATGCCCACTCACACTCGCACTCACGCTCTCACTTAACACTGACACCCGCTAACCTCCCCTAAGGTCCACTGACACTCTGACTCATGCCCACTCACCTCCCACTCACACCCACTCACACTTGCACTCACGCCCACTCACGTCCACTCATGCCCACTCGCACTCACGCTCATGCCTACTCACACTTCGACTCATGCTCACTTACCTCCCACTCACACCCAATCACACTCGCACTCACACCTGGTTACCTCCCATTCACACCCTCTCACAAACACATTAATGCCCACTCACACTCAGACTCACACTCTCACCTCACACTCATGGCCACTCACCTTGCACTCATGCCCTCTCCTCACACTCACACTCATGCCCACTCATCTGCCACTAATGCTCACTCACACTTACACTCACACTGTCACCTGACACTCAGACCCACTCACGGCCCACTCAAGCCCACTCACCGTCACAGTAACGCCCACTCACACTCGCTCTGACGCCCACTCACCTCCCACTCATGCCCACTCACACTAACGCCCACTCACAGTCTCACACTCTCACCTCACACTCACGGCCACTCACCTCACACTCATGCCCTCTCCTCACACTCGCACTCATGCTCACTCACCTCCCACTAATGCCCATTCACACTCGCACTCACGCTGACTCAACTCCCATGCACGCACACTCAAATGCCCACTGATCTCACACTCACACACTGACCTCCCATTCATGCCAACTCAGCTCGCACTCACGCCCACTAAGAATCCCAATCACGCCCACTCAACTTGCACTCACACCCACTCACCTCGGACTCACACCTACTCACCTCGCACTCATGCTCTCACCTCACACTAACACCCACTAACCTCCCACTAATGTCCGCTGACACTCGCACTCATGCCCACTCATGTCCCACTCACACCCACTGGCACTCACAGTCACGCCCACTCACACTTGGACTCATGCTCACTCACCTCCCACTCACACCCACTCACACTTGCACTCACCCCCAGTCACCTCCCACTCACACCCTCTGACACACACATTAATGCCCACTCACACTCCGACTCACGCTCTCACCTCACACTCACAGCGGCTCACCTCACACTCATGCCCTCTCCTCCCACTCGCCCTCATGCCCACTCACCTCCCACTATTGCCCACTCACACTAGCACTCATGCTCACTCACCTCCCACTCACGCCCACTCTCACTCTAACCTGACACAAAGCCACTCACGACCCACTCACACCCACTCACCCTCACACTAATGCCTACTCACACTTGCACTGATGCCCAGATACCACCCACTCACCCCTATGCACACTCACACTCTTCCCTCACACTCACGTCCCCTCACCTCCCACTCATATGCACTCACTCTTGCCCTCACACTCACTCACCCCCTCTCAAGCCTACCGACACACTAATGCACATGATCACTCGCACTAACGCGCACTCACCTCCCACTAATGCCCACTCACATTCACAGTATTGCCCACTCACACTCAGACTCATGCTCTCACCTCACACTCATGCCCTCTTCTCCCGCTCGCACTCATGCCCACTCACCTCCCACTTTTGCCCACTTACACTCACACTCTCACTCACCTCTCACTCACACCCACTCACACTCGCACTCACACTCTAACCTGACACAAAGCCACTCATGACCCACTCACACCCACTCACCCTTACACTAATGCCCACTCACAATTGCACTGATGCCCAGACACCTCTGACTCACGCCCATGCGCACTCACACTCTTACCTCACACTCACGTCCACTCACCTCCCACTCACACCCACTCACACTCTTACTCATGCCCACTCACACTCACACCCACTCACCTCACACTCACACCCACTCACACTCACACCCACTCACACTCGCACTCATGCATTCACCACACAATCAGGCCCACTCACATCCCACTCATGCCAACTCACACTTGCACTCACTCTCTAATCTCACACTAGCGCCCTCTTTCCCTTGCACTCATGCCCTCACCTGACACTCGCACTCACGCCCACTCACCTTGCACTCATGCCCACTCTCACTTGCGCTCACACTGACTCAACTCTCACTGCCACCCACTCACACTGGCACTCATGCCCACTCACCTCGCACTCATGCCCACTCACCTCGCTCTCATGCCCATTCACACTTGCACTCACACTCTCACCTCACACTCACACACAATTACCTCCCACGAATGCCTGGAACACTCGCACTCACGCCCACTCCCCTCCCACTAATGCCCACTCAACTGGTACTCATGCTCACTGACGTCCCATTCATTCCCACTCACCCTCTCCCTCACGCTCACTCAACTCGCAGTCACTCCCACTCACATCACACTCAGGACCTCTCACCTCCCACTCATGCCCACTCAAATTCACACTCAGGCTGACTCACACTCGAACTCACACTCACTCACCTCCCACTCACGCCCGCTCACCACCCACTCATGCCAGCTCACCTCGCACTCATGTCCAATCACATCACACTCATGCCCAATCACATTGCACTCACGCCTGCTCACCACCAACTCATGCCAACTCACACTCACACTCACGGAATTCAAACACACTCACGCCCACTCACACTTGGACTCATGCTCACTTACCTCCCACTCAGGCCCACTGACAATTGCACTCATGCCCAGTCACCTCCCACTCACACCCTCTCACACTCACATTAACGCCCACTCACACTCAGACTCATGCTCTCACCTCACACTCATGGCCACTCACATAACACTCATGTCCTCTCCTAACACTCACACTCATGCTCATTCACCTCACACTCTTCCCCACTCACACTCGCACTCACGGACTCACCTCACACTCATGCCCACTTACCTCCCACTCACATCCACTCACACTCGCATTCACGCTCACATCTATGCCTCTTTAAACCCAACATGGCTTCTGTGGACAAAAGTATACTGAGCCCTACCTCACTTGGTATTGCCAATGCCTGGCAAGAAGTCATTATTTTAAGTATCATTCCACCATCATTCCTCCATTATTTCAAAAAGCAGAGCACCTTTCACCAGTTAGCATAAGAATGAGTCACTGAAGGGGACGTGTTTGTGTAGGGTGGTGGTGGGAGGCCTTCTGTCAGTCCGGTGTTTATTTTTATTATCTCCATAGAGGAGAAGTGGGCATGAGTGTGACAGGTGAAAAGTGCGCTTCCTATATCAGTCTTAGACTGAAATATGATCCGCACTTTTCTCCCCATTACTTTAAGGATCATTTGATTCATCAGCTGGGAATCCACCATGGTTCTCTAGAATCCTCTATGTGTAGGCCCAGGTAACTGGCTAGTTCGAAGAACTATGCCACAGAGCTTTTGAAATAATCACTATGTTGAGAATTATTTGCCAGTTTTTGCAGCACCTTTCACCATAATTGTGATAAGGTTCATCTCTGTCTCCTTGAAACCAAGAGGGCTTCCATGGAAAAACTATGCTGAGGCCCAGCTCACTTGGTGTGGCCGATACTTGATCCTGGAGCCTGGCAAGAAGCCATTCTTTTAAGTATCATTGCACCATCCTTTTTCCATTATTTACAAAAGCAGAGCACCTTTCACCATTTAGCATAAGGATCAGTCACTGGAGGGTAGGTTTTCGTGTGGGGTTGGGGGGGTGGTGGGAGGCAGACCATCTGTCAGTATGGTGGTTTGTTTATATTATCCCCAGAGAGGAGAAGTGGGCATGTGTGTGGCAGTTGAAAAGTGTGGATCCTGTTTCAGTCTTAGACCCTTCTATGCGTGGGCACAGGTAACTGGCTTGTACCAAGAAGTATGTCACAGAGCTTTTGAAATAAACACTACATTGAGAGTTATTTGCCAGTTTTTGCAGCACCTTTCACGATAATTGTGATAAGGTTCATCTCTCCCTCCTTAAATCCAAGATGGCTGCGACGGAAAAAACTATGGTGAGGCCTGGCTAACTTGGTGTTGCCGATACTTGGTATTGGAGCCTGGCAAGAGACCACTCTTTCAAGTATCATTCCACCATCCTTTCTCCATTATTTTAAAAGGCAGAGCACCTTTCGCCAGTGAGCATAAGAATGAGTTGCTGGAGGGGATGTTTTTATGTCGAGTCAGGGGGTGGTGGAGGGGCAGGCCCTCTGTCAGTCTGGTGATTTGTTTTTATTATCCCCAGAGAGGAGAAGTGGGTATGTGTGTGGCAGGTGAAAAGGGCGGATCCTGTTCCTTTAAGAATCATTTGATTCATCAGCTGGGAATCTACCAAGGTTCTGTAGACCCCTCTATGCGTGTGCCCAGTAAACTGGCTGGTTCCAAGAAGTATACCGCAGAGCTTTTGAAATAACTACTACGGTGAGAATTATTTGCCAGTTTTTGCAGCACCTTTCACAATAATTGTGTTAAGATTCACCTCTGCATCCTTAAACACAAGATGGCTGCCATGGAAAACACTATGCTGAGGCATAGCTCACTTGGTGTTGCCAATACTTGGTACTGGACCCTGGCAAGAAGCCAGTTTTTTAAGTATCATTCCATGATCCTTTCTCCACTATTTTAAATGGCAGAGCACCTTTTGGCAGTTAGCATAAGAATGAGTCACTGGAAGGGACTTTATTTGTGGGGTCGGGTGGTGTTTGGAGGGGCAGGCCATCTTTCAGTCTGGTGGTTTGTTTTTATTAGGCCCAGAGAGGAGAAGTGGGCATGTGTGTGGCAGGTGAAAAGTGCTGATCCTCTTTCAGTCTTAGGGTGAAAGAGGATCAGCAGTTTTCAGCCCGTTTCTTTAAGAATCCTTTGATTCATCACCTGGCAATCTACCATGGTTCTCTGGACCCCTCAATGCGTGGGACCCTTTAACTGGATACTTCCAAGAATTATGCTGCAGAGCTTTTGAAATAACCACTACGTGGAGAATTATTTGCCAGTTTTTGCAGCACCTTTCCCATAATTGTGACAAGGTTCGTCTCTGCCTCCTTAAACCAAGCTGGCTGCCATGGACAAAACCATGCTGAGGCCTACCTCACTTGGTATTGCCTATACTTGGTACTGGAGCCTGGCAAGAAGCCAGTCTTTTAAGTATCATTCCACCAACCTTTTTCCATTGTTTTAAAAGGCAGAGCACATTTTGCCAGTTAGCATAAGAATGAGTTGCTGGAGGGCACGTTGTTGTGTGGGGTCAGGTGGTGTGTGAGGGGGCAGGCGCTCTGTCAGTCCAGTGTTTTTTTTTTTTTTTAATTATCCTCAGAGAGGAGAAGTTGGCATGTGTGCAGCAGGTGAAAAGTGCGGATCTTGTTTTAGTCTTAGACTGAAACAGGATCCACATTTTCTGCCCGTTCCTTTAAGAATCATTTGACTCTTCTTCCGTGAATCCACCATGGTTCTCTATAACCCTCTATGCGTGGCCCCAGGTAACTAGCTCGTTCCAAGAAGTATGCCACAGAGCTTTTGAAATAACCACTACGTGGAGAATTATTTGCCAGTTTTTGCAGCACCTTTCACCATAATTGTGACAAGGTACTTCTCTACCTCCTTAATCCCAAGATGGCTGCCAGGGAAAAAACTATGCTGAGGCCTAGCTCACTTGGTGTTGCCGATACTTGGTACTGGAGCCTGGAATAAAACCAGTCTTTCAAGTATCATTCCACCATCCTTTTTCCATTATTTTAAAAGGCATAGCACCCTTTGCCAGTTAGCATAAGAATGAGTCACTGGAGGGGACGTTTTTGTGTGGGGTCGTGTGGTGTGTGTGGGGGGGCAAGCCCTCTGTCAGTCCAGTGGTTTGTTTTTATTTTGCCCAGAGAGGAGAAGTGGGCATGTGTGTGGCAGGTGAAAAGTACGGATCCTGTTTCAGACTTAGACTGAAACAGAATCCGCACTTTTCAGCCCGTTCCTTTAAGAATCCTTTGATTCATTCTCAATGATGGTGGAATGGTGGTGACCTCCTGGATTCGTGCTCCTGGAGTGGAAGGCATGGGTCTCCCACTGCCACAACCCTAGAGGTTCACTTCCCCACAAGAACGGTGGTGGGAATCCATGGAGAATCAGCGTGGGACAGAGAGAGAGAGAGCAAGAAAAGACTGAGGTGATTAGGGAAATAAATCACCAAAATCTGGAGAGTGCGGGATGGCCAATAGAGAAGGGAGCACGGGACAGCTGTACCCACCTCAGCAGAGAGTGGGGTGGGTTCAGTCCCACAGGAAAGCATCTTGTTCCCCCTCTGACCTCCACACCCACTCAATTGAGGATCTGCCTGAAGTCGGTGCAGAATCACCACAGGAGACATGGGGCTCTGCAGAGAGGAGACATTGGCAGGAGGCATTTTGGACCCTGGAGTGCTGTACGCAGCTGACGCACCTAGCAACTGTCTCCTATACGCGGGCGGTGGGGCTGCTTCGGTCCCGGCTCTAGCAGACGCCAAACTGCCTCGTATAGGTGGGTGGCTGGATTCTCCCGCTCCCCGGCTCTTCTGGCCTCTACCGGTCCCTGAGCATTCAACCCCAGCAACAGTGATCTGCAGACGGGCGGCCGCCATTGTCGGGGTCCACAGCCTAAATGCTGAGGAGCGATTGGGTACCGGGCGGCTCCCTGGGTGGCTCCCTTCCCTAGTCCACGTACCCTGACTAGGAGCTCCACCTTTGTGTGAACACTGAGTGGTTCCCCAGTCACGAGAGAGTGGAGCGTGGACCTTGCAGACATTGGGGTGGGGCAGACCATCGCCCGCGGGAACTGCAGTGGCTGGGGCGCTGGGCAAATGAGGGCACCGCTCCCCTCTCCCTATCCACTGTCTTTCTTGCAGAGAGAGACAGAAGCCACCTCGGGAGAGGAAGAGGGGCAGCCCCCACAGCGGAGCTAGCAAAATCCTGAACAATATGTGAAGGGCTCCCCCTAGTGACAGAGGAGGCAGCTTACCTGGCACTCACAGTGTGCCCCTATCCAGACTAAAGCTGAAAGAAGGGATCTTAAGGATTCATTCAGATGGGAAGGGCTCAGCGAAGGAACTCTAGGAGTATAAAGAATCAAGCTGAAACCATGCCCTCAAAGAGGATTACTAGTTCTCCACCAATTAACACAAAGCAGATTCCAAATAGCAACATGTCACAGGAAGAATTTCAAACATGGATCATAAATACGCTGAACATTATGCAAGAAAAAATGGATAATCAACACAAAGAAACCACAAAAAAGATCCAGGACTTGGAAGAAAAATTCACCAAAGAAATTGAAATACTGAAGAAAAATCAAACTGAACTCCTGGAAATGAAAAATTTATTCAAGGAGCTACAAAACACAGTGGAAAGTCTCAAGAGCAGGGTAGATCAAACAGAAGAAAGAATCTTAGAGATCGAAGATAACACTTTCCAATTAAATAAGGCAGTCACAGAGTTAAAACAAAGAAACATGAGAAATAATCATAGTCTACAAGAAATGTGGGATTATGTGAAGAAGCCTAACGTGAGAGTTATCGGCATTCCTGAGGGTGAAGAAGACAATAAGCAAGGGTTGAATAAAGTATCTGAAGATATAATTGAGGAAAATTTCCCAGGCCTTGCCAAATCTCTAGATACACAGGTTCAAGAAGCTCAAAGAACCTCTGAGAGATTCATACCAAATAGGAAGACACCACGTCATGTAGTTATCAGACTGACCAAAATATCCACTAACGAGGCCCTTCTTCAATCTGTAAGGAGAAAGAAACAAGTAACATACAAAGGAAAGCCCATCCGAATCACGCCAGATTTCTCAACTGAAACCTTACAAGCAAGAAGAGATTGGAGCCCCATTCTCACTCTTCTGAAACAGAATAATGCCCAGCCTAGAATCCTGTACCCAGATAAGCTCAGTTTTATATATGAAGGTGAAATTAAGACATTCTCAGATAAACAAAAACTCAGAGAATTCACCAAGACAAGAGCAGCTTTCCAAGAAGTATTCAAAACAGAGTTACACGTGGTCCAGCACAAGAAGGACCCTCGAATGTAACACTAATCAAGAGATAAATATGAAAACACAGTTATCATAATGGCTCAAGAGAGAAAACAGATCAATGAAATTCAACCCAACATGAGGAACAGCAATCTGTCTCGCTTATCAGTTCTCTCATTAAATGTGAATGGATTGAATTCCCCACTCAAGAGACATGGACTGGCCCAATGGATAAAAAAGATATAAGCCAAGTATCTGCTGTCTTCAGGAAACTCATCTAACCTGCAAGGATGCATTTAGACTGAAAATAAAAGGGTGGAAATCAATATTCCAAGCAAATGGAACCCAAAAGAAAGCTGGCGTGGCAGTTCTAATCTCCGATAACGTAGTTTTTAAATCAACAAAAGTAAAGAAAGACAAAGATGGTTACTATATACTGGTGAAGGGTACAATTCAACAAGAAGACATAACTATACTTAACATATATGCACCCGATCTAGGTTCACCCAGATTCATAAAGCAAACCCTACTTGATCTGAACCAAATGATAGATAACAACACTTTAGTAGCCAGAGATTTTAACACGCCACTGACAGTTCAAGACAGATCCTCCAAACAAAAAATAAACAAAGAAATATTGGACGTAAATAGAATGCTAGAACAAATGGGTCTGACTGACATCTACAGGACATTCTACCCAAATACCACTGAATATAAGTTCTTCTCATCAGCTCATGGGACATTCTCCAAGATTGACCATATCTTAGGACATAAAGAATGTCTTAAAAAATTTAAAAATATAGAAATAATACCATGCATCTTCTCAGATCACAGTGGAATAAAAGTAACAATGAACCCTAACAGAAATCCTCATTTCTACTCAAAGTCATGGAAGCTAAATAACCTTCTCCTGAACAATCATTTTATAAATGAAGAAATCAAGTCAGAAATCAAAAGATTCTTTGAATTAAACGACAAAGGAGATACAACTTATCAAAATCTGTGGGACACAGCTAAAGCAGTCCTGAGAGGAAAATTTATTTCCATAAATGCCTATACCAAAAAGACAGAAAACTTACAAATAGACAATCTAATGAATAGACTCAAAGAGCTGGAGAAGAAAGAAGAGACCAACCCCAAACCCAGCAGAAGGAAATTATTAAGATTAAATCAGAACTAAATGAAAAGGACAACAATCAAACCATAAGGGAGATTAATAAAACCAAAAGTTGGTTCTTTGAAAAAATAAACAAAATTGACACACCTCTGGCTAAACTAACCAAGAGCAGAAAAGAAAAATCTCTTATAACCTCGATCAGGAACACGAAAGGAGTAATCACGACTGATGCCACAGAGATACATGATATCATCTATGAATTCTACAAAAATCTTTATGCACACAAATTAGAAAACCTGGAGGAAATGGACAAATTCTTATAAACACACAGCCTTCCCAGGCTCAACCAGGAAGAAATAGAATTCCTGAATAGACCGATATCTAGATCTGAAATTGAAACAGCAATAAAAAACCTTCCCAAAAAGAAAAGCCCTGGACCAGATGGGTTCACACCTGAATTCTACCATACCTACAAAGAAGAACTGGTGCCCATCGTACATAAACTATTCTCCAATATAGAGAAGGATGGGATTCTCCCCAACACTTTTTACCAAGCCAACATAATCCTGATACCAAATCCAGGAAAGGATGCAACTAAAACAGAGAACTATAGACCAATTTCTCTTATGAATATAAATGCAAAAATTCTCAATAAAATTCTAGCAAATCGAATCCAAGTGCTTATCAAAAAAATAATCCATCACGACCAAGTGGGCTTCATACCAGAGATGCAGGGATGGTTTGACATATGGGAATGTAATTCATCACATAAATAGAAGCAAAAATAAAGATCATATGATCCTCTCAATAGATGCAGAGAAAGCATTTGACAAAATTCAACACCCTTTTATGATAAGAACACTTAACAAAATAGGCATAGATGGGGCCTATATAAAAATGATACAAGCCATATACGACAAACCCTCAGCCAACATCATACTGAATGGGGAAAAACTGAAAGCATTCCCACTTCAAACTGGAACCAGACAAGGCTTACCACTGTCCTTATTACTTTTCTACATAGTATTGGAAGTCCTTGCAAGAGCTATCAGGCAAGAGAGCAGAATCAAGGGAGTTGAAATAGGGACAGAAGAGATCAAACTCTCACTCTTTGCTGATGATATGATGTTATATCTAGAAAACCCCAAGGTTTCAACCAAGAGACTCCTGGAATTGATCAATGAATTCAGTAAAGTCTCAGGATACAAAATCAATACACACAAATCAGAGGCATTCATATACGCCAATAACAGTCAAATGGAAAACCAAATTAAGGACTCAATACCCTTCAAAATAGCAACAAAGAAAATAAAATACCTAGGAATATATTTAACTAAGGAGGTAAAGGACCTCTATAGGGAGAACTATGAAACCCTGAGGAAGGAAATTGCAGAACATGTAAATAGGTGGAAAACCATACCATGCTCATGGATCGGTAGAATCAACATTGTTAAAATGTCTATACTGCCCAAAGTTATCTACAGATTCAATGCAATCCTTATTAAATTACCAACATCTTTTTTCACAGACATAGAAAAAATAATTTTACGCTTTGTATGGAACCAGGGAAGACCCCGTTTAGCAAAAGCAATCTTAAACAACAAAAACAAAATGGGAAGTATTAATTTGCCAGACTTCAAACTATACTACAAGGCTGTGGTTCTTAAAACATCCTGGTACTGGCACAAGTGCAGGGACACAGACCAGTGGAACAGAACAGAAAATCCCAATATAAAACCATCCTCATATAGCCATCTAATCTTTGACAAAGCAGACAAAAACATACTCTGGGGAAAAGATTCCTTATTTAATAAATGGTGCTGGGAAAACTGGATATCCACATGTAGAAGACTAAAACAGGACACACAACTCTCACCCCTCACAAAAATCAAATCACAGTGGTTAACAGACTTAAACCTAAGGTCAGAAACTATTAGAATTCTAGAAGAAAATGTAGGAAAGACTCTTACAGACATTGGCCTAGGCAAAGAATTTATGAAGAAGACCCCTAAAGCAATCACAGCAACAACAAAAATAAATAAATGGGACCTGATCAAATTAAAAAGCTTCTGCACAGCCAAAGAAACAGTCATGAGAGTAAATGGACAACCTACAGAATGGGAAAAAATTTTCGCATACTACACAACAGATAAAGGACTGATAACAAGAATCTATTTAGAACTCAGGAAAATCAGTAAGAAAAAATCAAACAACCCTATCAAAAAGTGGGCAAAGGACATAAATAGAAATTTTTCAAAAGAAGATATAAAAATGGCTAACAAACATATGAAAAAGTGTTCAACATCTCTAATCATCAGGGAAATGCAAATCAAAACCACAAGGAGATATCACTTAACTCCAGTGGGAATGGCCTTTATCAAAAAGTCCCAAAACTATACATGTTGGTGTGGGTGTGGCGAGATAGGTACATTCATACACTGCTGGTGGGACTGTAAACTAGTGCAGCCCCTGTGGAAAGCAATGTGGAGATACCTTAAACAGATTCAAGTAGACCTACCATTCGATCCAGCAATTCCATTATTGGACATCTACCCAGAAGAACAAAAGTCATTCTATAAAAAAGACACCTGCACCTGAATGATTATAGCAGCACAATTCACAATCACAAAGATGTGGAAACAACCCAAATGCCCATCAATTCATGAATGGATTAGCAAAATGTGGTATATGTATACCATGGAATATTACTCAGCTATTAGAAATAATGGCGATATGGCATCTCTTTGGTTCTCCTGGAGAGAGCTGGATCCCATTCTATTAAGTGAAGTATCCCAAGAATGGAAAAATAAGCACCACATGTACTCACCAGCAAATTGGTTTCCCTGAGTGCACATTTGGGAACAACACCAATTGGGTATCGGACAGAGGTTGGGGCCGGGTGGAAGGGATGGGTGTATACCTACTTGATGAATGTGATGTGCACTGCCTGGAGAATGGACACCCTTCAAGTTCTAACTGGGGGGGATGGGGTGGGGGAGAGGAGGGGTGCACACCTACATGATGAGTGTGATGTGCACTGACTAGGGAATTGACACAATTGAAGCTCAGAATCGAGGGGAAGGGGAGGCATGGGCAATGTATATAGCCTGATCTTTTGTACCCCCATAATGAGCTGAAAAACAAACAAACAAACAAACAAAAAAGAATCGTTTGATTCATCAGCTGGGAATACACCATGGTTCTTTAAAGACCTCTATGCGTGGGCCCAGATAACTGGCTAGATCCAAGAAGTATGCCATAGAGCTTTTGAAATAACCACTACGTTGAGAATTATTTGCTAGTTTTTGCACCACCTTTCACCATAATTGTGATAAGGTTCTTCCGTGCCTCCTTCAACCCAAGATGGCTGGGGCGGACAAAACTATGCTGAGGCCTAGTTCACTTGGTGTTGCTGATAGTTGGTACTGGAGCCTGGCAAGAAGCCATGCTATTAAGAGTCATTCCACCATCCTTTCTCCATCATTTTAAAAGGCAGAACACCTTTTTCCAGTTATCATAAGAATGAGTTGCTGGAGGGGACGTTTTTGTGTGGGGTCGGGTGGTGTGTTGGGGGGAAGGCTCTCTGTCTGTCCGGTGGTTTGTCTTTATTATGCCCAAAGAGGAGAGGTGGGCATGTGTGTGGCAGGTGAAAAGTGCGGATCCTGTTTCAGTCTTAGACTGAAACAGGATCCGCACTTTTCAGCCAGTTCCTTTACGAATCCTTTGATTCATCAGCTGGGAATCCACCATGGTTGTCGAGACCCCTCTATGCGTGGGCCCAGCTAACTGGCTAGTTCCAAGATGTATGCCGTAGAGCTTTTGAAATAACCACTACGTTGAGAATTATTTGCCAGTTTTTGCAGCACCTTTGACCATAATTGTGATAAGGTTCATCTGTGCCTCCTTAAACCCAAGCAGGCTGCCACGGACAAAACTATGCTGAGGCCTAGCTCCCTTGGTGTACCGATACATTTTACTGGAGCCTGGCAAGAAGCCATTTTTTTAAGTACCATTCCACCATCCTTTCTCCATTATTTTAAAAGTCAGTGCACCTTTAGCCAGTTAGCATAAAGATGAGTCACTGGAACGGCTTTTTGTGTGGGGTCGGGTGTGTGTGGGAGGGCAGGCCCTCTGTCAGTCCGGTGGTTTGTTTTTATTATTCCCAGAGAGGAGAAGCGGGCATGTATGTGGCAGGTGAAAACTTTGGATCCTGTTTCAGTCTGAAACAGGATCTCCGCTTTTGAGCCTGTTCCTTTCGGAATCCTTTAATTCATCAGTTGGGAATCCACCATGGTTCTCTAGACCTCCCTGAGCGTGGGCCCAGGTAACTGGCTAGTTCCAAGAAGTATGCTGCAGAGCTTTGGAAATAACCACTACATTGAGTATTATTTGCCAGTTTTTGCAGCAACTTTCACAATGATTGTGAAAAGGTTAGGCAGTGCATCCTGAAACCCAAGCTGGCTTCCACGGAAAAAACTACGGTTAGGCCAATCTCCCTTGGAGTTGCCGATAATTGGTACTGGTCCGTGGCAAGAAGCCATTCTTTTAAGTATCATTCCACCTTCCTTTCACCACTATTTTAAAAGGCAGAGCACCTATTGCCATTTAGCTTAAGGATGAGTCGCTGGAGGAAACGTTTTTGTGTGGGGTGGGGGAGGCAGAGCCAGGCCCTCTGTCAGTCCAGTGGTTTGTTTTTATTATCCCCGGAGAGGAGAAGTGGACATGTGTGTGGCAAGTGAAAAGTGTGGATCCTGTTTCAGTCTTAGACTGATACAGGATCGGCACTTTTCATCCTGTTCCTTTAAGAATCCTTTGCTTCATCAGCTGGGAATCCACCATAGTTCTCTACACCCCATTATGTGTGGGCCCACTTAACTGGCTAGTTCAAAGAAGTATGCCACAGAGCATTTGAAATAACCACTACCATGGAAATTATTTGCCAGCTTTTCCAGCACTTTTACCATAATTTTGATAAGGTTCATTTGTGCTTCCTTAAACCCTAGATGGCTTCCATGGAGAAACCTATACTGAGGGTTCTCTCGCTTGGTGTTGCCAATACTTGGTACGGGAGTCTGACAAGAATCCAGTCTTTTAATTATCATTGCACCATCCTTTCTCCCTTATATTAAAAGGTGAGCAACTTTCGGCAGTTAGCATAAGGATGAGTCAACGGAGGGGACGTTTTTGTGTGGGGTCGGGGTGGGTTCGGGGACAGTCCCTCTGTCAGTCTGGTGGTTTGTGTTTATTATGCCCAGACAGGGAAGTGGATATGTTTGTGGCAGGTGAAATGTGCGGATCCTGTTTCAGTCTTAGACTGAAACAGGATCCGCACTTTTCAGCCGGTTCCATTAAAAATCCTTTGATTCATCAGCTGGGAATCCACCATGGTTCCTTAGAACCCTCCATGCATGGGCCCATGAACTGGCCTGTACCAAGATGTATGCCGCACAGCTTTTGAGATAAACACTACGTGTAGAATTATTTGCCAGTTTCTGCAGCACATATCACCATAATTGTGATAAGGATCGTCTGTGCCTCCTTAAACACAAGATGGCTGCCACGGAGAAAACTATGCTGAGGCCTAGGTCAATTGGATTTCACGACACTTGTTACTGGAAGCTCGAAGGAGGCCATTCTTTTAAGTATCATTCCACTATACTTTCCCCATTATTTTAAAATGCAGGGAAACCTTTGCAAGTTAGCATAATAATTAGTAGCTGGAGAGGACATTTTTATTTGTGGGGTCGGTGTGGGTGGGGGGCGCAGGCCCTCTGTCAGTTCGCTGGATTGTTTTTATTTTCCCCAGACAGGAGAAGTGGGCATGTGTGTGGCAGGTGAAAAGTTCGGATCCCGTTTCTGTCTTAGACTGAAACAGAAACCGCACTTTTCACCCCGTTCCATTAAGAATCCCTTGCTTCATCAGCTGGGAATCCACCATGGGCCTCTAGACTGCTCTATGCGTGGGCCCAGTTAACTGGCTAGTTCAAAGAATTATGCCGCAGAGCTTTTCAAGTAACCACTACCATGAGAATTACTTGACCGCTTTTGCAGCACCTTTCACCATAATTGTGATAAGGTTCATCTGTGCCTCCTTAAACCCAAGATGGCTGCCAGGGACAAATGTGTGCTGAGGCCTAGGTCACTTGCTGTTGCGAATACTTGGTATGGGAGTCTGGCAATAAGCCAGTCTTTTAGGTATAATTCCACCATTCTATCTCCATTATTTTAAAAGGCAGAGGACGTATTGCCAGATAGCATAAGGATCAGTCGCTGGAGGGCACGATTTTGTGTGGGGTGGTGGGGGGCGGGGGCAGGCCATCTGTCAATCCGATGGGTTGTTTTTGTTATCCCTAGAGAGGAGAAGTGGACATGTGTGTTGCAGGCAAAAAGTCCGAATCCTGTTTCAGTCTTAGACTGAAACAGGATCTGCACTTTTCAGCCTGTTCCTTTAAGAATCCTTAGATTCATCACCTTGGAATCCACCATGGTTCTCTAGACCCCTCTATGCGTGGGCCCAGGTAACTGGCTTCTTCCAAGAAGTATGCCACAGAACTTTTGAATTAAACAGTACGTTGAGAATTATTTGCCATGTTTTCAGCACGTTTCACCATAATTATGATAAAGTTTGTATGTGCCTCCTTAAACCCAACATGGCTGCCATGGGCATAACTATGCTGAGGCATAGCTGACTTGGTGTTGCCTATTTTTGTTAGTGGAGACTGACAAGAAGCCATTCTTCTAAGTATCACTCCACCGTCCTTTCTCCATTGTTTAAAAATGCAGGGAAATTTTGCAAGTTAGCATAATAATTAGTAGCTGGAGGGACTTATTTTTTGTGGGATCAGTGTGGGTGGAAGGGGGGCAGGCCCTTTGTCAGTTCGCTGGTTTGCTTTTATTATCCCCAGAGAGGAAAAGTGGGCATGTGTGTGGCAGGTGAAAAGTGTGGATCCTGTTTCAGTCTTAGACAGACACAGGATCTGCACTTTTCACCCCGTTCCATTAAGAATCCTTTGCTTCATCAGCTGGGAATCCACCATGGTTCTCTAGACCCCTCTTTTCGTGGACCCAGAAAATTGCCTGGTTCCAAGAAGTATTCCACAGAGCTTTTGAAATAACCACTACGTTCAGAATTATTTGCCAGTGTTTGCAGCACCTTTCACCATAATTGTCATAAGGTTCGTCTCTTCCTCCTTAATCTCGAGATGGCTGCCATGGACAAAACTATGCTGAGGCCTAGCTCACTTGGTGTGCCCGATACTTGGTACTGGAGACTGGCAACAATACATTCTTTTAAGTATCATTAAAGCATCATTTCTCCACTGTTTTACATGCCAGAGCACCTTTGCGAGTTAGAATAACAAGGAGTAGCTGGTGGGGAAGTTTTTATGTGGGGTCTGGGGGGCTGGAGAGGCAAGCCCTCTGTCAGTTCTGTGGTTTGTTTTTATTATCCCCAGAGAGGAGAAGTGGGCATGTGTGTGGCATGTGAAAAGTGCATATCCTGTTTCAGAGACTGAAACAGGATCCGCTCTTTTCATCCCGTTCCTTTAAGAATCCATTGCTTCATCAGCTGGGAATCCACCATGGTTCTCTACACCCCACTATGCGTTGGCCCGGTTAACTGGCTAGTACAAAGAGTTATGCCGCAGAGCTTTTGAAATAACCACTACCATGGTAATTATTTGCCAGCTTTTCCAGCACTTTTACCATAATTTTGATAAGGTTCATCTATGCTTCCTTAAACCGTAGATTGCTGCCACGGACAAACTTATACTGAGGGATATCTCGCTTGGTGTTGTCAATACTTGGTACAGGAATCTGACAAGAATCCAGTCTTTTAATTATCATTGCACCATCCTTTCTCCCTTATATTAAAAGGCAGAGCAACTTTCGGCAGTTAGCATAAGAATGAGTCCCTGGAGGGGACGTTTTTGTGTGGGGTCGGGGTGGGTTGGGGGAAAGGCCCTCTGTCAGTCCGGTGGTTTTTTTTTATTATGCCCAGACAGGGGAAGTGGATATGTGTGTGGCAGGTGAAAAGTGCGGACCCTGTTTCAGCCTTAGACTGAAACAGGATCCGCACTTTTCAGCCTGTTCCTTTAAAATCCTTTGATTCATGAGCTGGGAATCCACCATGGTTCCCTAGACCCCTGTATGCATGGGCCCAGGTAACTGGCCAGTACCAAGATGTATGCGGCAGAGCTTTTGAAATAAAGACTACGTGTAGAAGTATTTGCCAGTTTTTGCAGCACATATCACCCTAATTGTGATAAGGTTCGTCAGTGCCTCCTTAAACACAAGATGGCTGCCCCGGAGAAAACTATGCTGAGGCCTAGCTCACTTGGATTTCACGACACTTGTTACTGGAGCCTTGAAGGAGGCCATTCTTTTAAGTATGATGCCACCCTCTTTTCTCCATTTTTTCGAAATCAGGGAAATTTTGCAAGTTAGCATAATAATTAGTAGCTGGAGGGGACTTTATTTTTCTGGGGTTGGTGTGGGTGTCGGGGGGCAGGCCCTCTGTCAGTTCGCTGGTTTGTTTTTATTATCCCCAGAGAGGAGAAGTGGGCATGTATGTGGCAGGTGAAATGTGCGGATCCTGTTTCAGTCTTAGACAGAAATAGGATCCGCACTTTTCAGCCCGTTCCTTTAAGAATCCTTTGCTTCATCAGCTGGGAATCCACCATGGGCCTCTAGACCGTTCTATGCGTGGGTTCAGTTAACTGGCTAGTTCAAAGAAGTATGCCGCAGAGCTTTTGAAATATCCACTACCATGAGAATTATTTGACAGCTTTTGTAGCACCTTTCACCATAATTGTTATAAGGTTCATCTGGGCCTGCTTAAACCCAAGATGTCTGCCACGGACAAACGGGTGCTGAGGCCTAGGTCACTTGCTGTTGCCAATAATTTGTATGGGTGTCTGGCAATAAGCCATTCTTTTAGGTATAATTCCACCATCCTATCTTCATTATTTTAAAAGGCAGAGGGCGTTTCGCCAGATAGCATAAGGATCAGTGGCCGGAGGGGATGTTTTTGTGTGGGGTGGTGGGGGGCGGGGCCGTCCATCTGTCATCCCGATGGGTTATTTTTGTTATCCCTAGATAGGAGATGGGCATGTGTGTTTCAGGCAAAAAGTGCGGATCCTCTTTCAGTCTTAGACTGAAAAAGGTTCCCCACTTTTCAGCCTGTTCCTTTAAGAATCCTTTGATTCATCACCTGGGAATCCACCGTGGTTCTCTAGACCCATCTATGCGTGGGCAGAGGTAACTGGCTTGTTCCAAGAAGTATGCTGCAGAGCTTTTAAATTAACCAGTACGTTGAGAATTATTTGCCAGGTTTTCAGCACCTTTTACCATAATTGTGATAACGTTTGTATGTGCCTCCTTAAACCCAACATGGGTGCCACGGACATAAATATGCTGAGGCGTAGCGGACTTGGTATTGCCTATTTTTGTTAGTGGAGACTGACAAGAAGCCATTCTTCTAAGTATCGTTCCACCATCCTTTCTCCATTGTTTAAAACTGCAGGGAAATTTTGCAAGTTAGCATAATAATTAGTAGCTGGAGGGGACTTTTTTTTGGTGGAGTCGGTGTGGGTGGGGGGGTAAGGCCCTATGTCAGTTCCCAGGTTTGTTTTTATTATCCCCAGAGAGGAGAAGTGGGCATTTGTGTGGCAGGGGAAAAGTGCAGATCCTGTTTCAGAGACTGAAACAGTATCTGCACTTTTCATCCCGTTCCTTTAAGAATCCTTCTCTTCATCAGCTGGGAATACACCATGGTTCTCTACACCCCATTATGCGTGGGCCCAGTTAACTAGCTAGTTCAAAGAAGTATGCCGCAGAGCTTTTGAAATAACCAGTACTATGGAAATTATTTGCCAGCTTTTCCAGCACTTTTACCATAATTTTGATCAGGTTCATCTGTACTTCCTTAAACCTTGATGGCTGCCATGGACAAACCTATGCTGAGGCCTAGGTCACTTCCTGTTGCCAATAATTGGTATAGAAGTCTGGCAATAAGCCAGTCTTTTCAGTATAATTCCACCATCCTATCTCCAGTATTTTAAACTGCAGAGGATCTATCGCCAGATAGCATAAGGATGAGTTGCTGGAGGAGACGATTTGTGGCGGTGGTGGGGGGCGAAGGCAGGCCATCTGTCAATCTGATGGGTTGTTTTTGTTATCCCTGGAGAGAGGAAGTGGGCATGTGTGTTGCAGGCAAAAAGTGCATATGTCGTTTCAGTCTTAGACTGAAACAGGATCCGTACTTTTCAGCCTGTTCCTTTAAGAATCCTTTGATTCATCACCTGGGAATGCACCATGGTTCTCTAGACCCCTCTATGCGTGGGCCCAGAAAACTGCCTTGTTCCAAGAAGTATTCCACCGAGCTTTTGAAATAACCACTATGTTGAGAATTATTTGCCAGTTTTTGCAGCACCTTTCACCATAATTGTCATAAGGTTCGTCTCCTCTTCCTTAATCTCGAGATGGCTGCCATGGACAAAACTCATGCTGAGGCCTAGCTCACTTGGTTTGGCCGATACTTGGTACTGGAGACTGGCAGGATTACATTATTTTAAGTATCATTCTACCATCCTTTCTCAACTATTTTGAAAGCCAAAGCACGTTTCTCCAGTTAGAATAAGAAGGAGTCGCTGGAGGGGAAATTTTTATATGGGTTCTGGGTGGCTGGGGCGAAAAGCCCTCTGTCCGTTCTGTGGTTTCTTTTTATTATCCCCAGAGAGGAGAAGTGGGCATGTGTGTGGCAGGTGAAAAGTGCGGATTCTGTTTCAGAGACTGAAACAGGATACGCACTTTTCATCCTGTTCCTTTAAGAATCCTTTGCTTCATCAGCTGGGAATCCACCATGGTTCTCTACACCCCACTATGTGGGGGCCCAGTTAACTTGCTAGTTCAAAGAGGTATGCTGCAGAACTTTTGAAATAACCACTACCATGGAAATTATTTGCCAGCTTTCCCAGCACTTTTACCATAATTTTGATAAGGATCATCTGTGATTCCTTAAACCCTAGATGGCTGCCATGGACAAACCTATACTGAGGGCTCTCTCGCTTGGTGTTGCCAATACTGGGTACGGGAGTCTGACAAGAATGCAGTCTTTTAATTATCATTGCACAATCCTTTTTCCCTTATATTAAAAGGCAGAGCAACTTTCGGCAGTTAGTATAAGGATGAGTCAAAGGAGGGGACGTTTTGTGTGGGGTCGTGGTGGGTTGGGGGACAGTCCCTCTGTCAGCCTGGTGGTTTGTATTTATTATGCCCAGACAGGGAAGTGGATATGTGTGTGGCAGGTGAAAAGTGCGGATCCTGTTTCAGTCTTAGACTGAAACAGGATCCGCAGGTTTCAGCCTGTTCCTTTAAGAATCCTTTGATTCATCACCTAGGAATCCACCATGGTTCTCTAGACCCCTCTATTCAAGGGCACAGGTAACTGGCTTGTTCCAATAAGTATGCCACAGAGCTTTTGAATTAACCAGTACGTTGAGAATTCTTTGCCAGTTTTTCAGCACGTTTCACCATAATTGTGATAACGTTTGTATGTGCCTCCTTAAACCCAAAATGGCTGCCACGGACATAAATATGCTGAGGCATAGCTGACTTGGTGTTGCTTATTTTTGTTAGTGGAGACGGACCAGAAGCCATTCTTCTAAGTATCATTCCACCTTCCTTTCTCAATTATTTAAAAATGCAGGGAAATTTTGCAAGTTAGCATAATAATTAGTAGCTAGAGGGGACGTTATTTTTGGTGGGGTCAGTGTGGGTGGGGATGTCAGGCCCTCTGTCAGTTCGCTGGTTTGTTTTTATTAACCCCAGAGAGGAGAAGTGGGCATGTGTGTGGCAGGGGAAAAGTGCGGATTCTGTTTCAGAGAATTAAACAGGATCCGCATGGTCTTCCCGTTCCTTTAAGAATCCTTCGCTTCATCAGCTGGGAATACACCATGATTCTCTACACCCCACTATGCGTGGGCCCAGTTAACTGGCTAGTTCAAAGAAGTATGCAGCAGAGCTTTTGAAATAACCACTACTATGGAAATTATTTGCCAGCTTTTCCAGCACTTTTACCATAATTTTGATAAGGTTCATCTGTGCTTCCTAAAACCCTAGATGGCAGCCACGGACAAACCTATGCTGACACCTAGGTCACTTCCTGTTGCCAATAATTGGTATGGGAGTCTGGCAAAAGGCCAGTCTTTTAGGTATAATTCCACCATCCTATCTTCATTATTTTAAAACGCAGAGGACCTTTCGCCAGATAGCATAAGGATGAGTCACTGGAGGGGACGTTTTTGTGTACAGTGTTGGGGGGCGGGGGGAGGACATCTGTCAATCTGATTGATTGTTTTTGTTATCCCTAGAGAGGAGAAGTGGGCATGGGTGTTGCAGGCAAAAAGTGCATATAGTGTTTCAGTCTCAGACTGAAACAGGATCCGCACTTTTCAGCCTGTTCCTTTAAGAATCCTTTGATTCATCACCTGGGAATCCACCATGGTTCTCTAGACCCCTCTATGCGTGGGCCCAGAAAACTGCCGGGTTCCAAGAAGTATTCCACAGAGCTTTTGAAAAAACCACTACGTTGAGAATTATTTGCCAGGTTTTGCAGCACCTTTCATCATAATTGTCATAAGGTTCGTCTCGAGATGGCTGCCATGGACAAAACTATGCTGAGGCCGAGCTCACTTTGTGTGGCCGATCCTTGGTACTGGAGACTGGCAAGAATACATTCTTTTAAGTATCATTCCACCATCCTTCTCCACTATTTTAAAAGTCAGAGCACCTTTTGGCAGTTAGAATAACAAGGAGTCGCTGGACGGGAAGTTTTTATGTGGGGTCTGGGGGCTGGTGCGGCAAGCCCTCTGCCAGTTCTGTGGTTTCTTTTTATTATCCCCAGAGAGGAGAAGTGGGCATGTGTGTGGCAGGAGAAAAGTGCAGATCCTGTTTCAGAGTATGAAACAGGATCTGCATGTTCATCCTGTTCCTTTAAGAATCCTTTGCTTCATCAGCTGGGAATCCACCATAGTTCTCTACACCGCACTATGCGTGGGCCCAGTTAACTGGCTAGTTCAAAGAAGTATGCCGCAGAGCTTTTGAAATAACCACTACCATGAGAATTATTTGACAGCTTTTGCAGCACCTTTTATGATAATTGTTATAAGGTTCATCTGTGCCTCCTTAAACCCAAGATGGCTGCCATGGACAAACCTATGCTTAGGCCTACGTCACTTGCTGTTGCCAATACTTGGTATGGGAATCTGGCAATAAGCCAGTCTTTTAGGTATAATTCTACCATCCTATCTCCAGTTTTTTAAAAGGCATATGACCTTTCAACAGATAGCATAAGGACGAGTCGCTGGAGCAGACTATTTTGTGTGGGGTGGTGGGGGGCGGGGGCAGGGCATCTGTCAATCCGATGAGCTGTTTTTGTTATCCCTAGAGATGAGAAGGGCGCAGGTGTGTTGCAGGCAAAATGTGCGGATCCTGTTTCACACTTAGACTGAAACAGGATCTGCACTTTTGAGCCTGTTCCTTTAAGAATCCTTTGATTCATCACCTGGGAATCCACCATGGTTCTCTAGACCCCTCTATGCATGGGCACAGGTAACTGGCTTGTTCCAAGAAGTATGCCACAGAGCTTTTGAATTAACCAGTACTTTTAGAATTATTTGTCAGGTTTTTAGCACGTTTCACCATAATTGTGATAACGTTTGTATGTGCCTCCTTAAACCCAAGATGGCTGCCACGGACATAACTATGCTGAGGCATAGCTGACTTGTTGTTGCCTATTTTTGTTAGTGGAGACTGACAGGAAGCCATTCTTCTAAGTATCATTGTACCATCCTTTCTCGATTAGTTAAAAGTGCAGGAAAATTTTGCAAGTTAGCAGAATAATTAGAAGCTGGAGGGGACCTTTTCTCTTGTGCGGTCGTTGTGGGTGGGAAGGGTGCAGGCCCTCTGTTAGTTCGCTGGTTTGTTTTTATTATCCCCAGAGAGGAGAAGTGGGCATGTGTGTGGCAGGTGAATATTGCGGATCCTGTTTCAGAGACTGAAACAGGATCTGCACTTTTCATCCCGTTCCTTTAAGAATCCTTTGGTTCATCAGCTGGGAACCCACCATGGTTCTCTACACCCCACTATGCGTTGGCCCAGTTAACTGGCTATTTCAAAGAGGTATGCTGCAGAGCTTTTGAAATAACCACTACCATGGAAATTATTTGCCAGCTTTTCCAGCACATTTACCATAATTTGATAAGGTTCATCTGTGCTTCCTTAAACCCTAGATCACTGCCACCGACAAACCTATACTGAGGGCTATCTCGCTTGGTGTTTCCAATACTTGTTACCGGAGTCTGACAAGAATCCAGTCTTTAATTATCATTGCACCATCCTTTCTCCCTTATATGAAAAGGCAGAGAAACTTTCGACAGTTAGCATAAGGATGAGTAACTGGAGGGTTCGTTTTTGTATGGGGTGGGTTGGGTACGGGTACAGGCCCTCTGTCAGTCTGGTGGTTTGTATTTATTATGTCCAGACAGGGGAAGTGGATATGTGTGTGGCAGTGGAAAAGTGCGGATCCTGTTTCAGTAAGACTGAAACAGGATCTGCACTTTTCAGCCTGTTCCTTTAAAATCCTTTGCTTCATCAGCTGGGAATCCACCATGGTTCCCTAGACCCCTGTATGCATGGGCACAGGTAACTGGCCAGTACCAAGATGTATGCTGCAGAGCTTTTGAAATAAATACTACGTGTAGAATTATTATCAAGTTTTTGCAGCACATATCACCATAATTGTGATAAGGTTCGTCTGTGCCTCCTTAAACACAAGATGGCTGCCACGGAGAAAACTATGCTGAGGCCTAGCTCACTTGGATTTCACGACACTTGTTACTGGAGCCTGGAAGGAGGCCATTGTTTTAAGTATCTTTCCACCATCCATTCTCCATTATTTTAAAATGCAAGGAAAATTTACAAATTAACATAGTAATTAGCAGCTGGAGGGGACTTTTTTTTTTTTGTGGGGTGGGTGTGGGTGGGGGGCACAGGCCCTCTGTCACTTCACTGGTTTGTTTATATTTTCCCCATAGATTAGAATTGGGCATGTGTGTGGCAGGTGAAAAGTGTGGATCCCGTTTCTGTCTTAGACTGAAACAGGACCTGCACTTTCCCCCCCCGTTCCTTTAAGAATCCTTTGCTTCATCAGCTGGGAATACACCATGGGTCTCTAGACCGGTCTATGCGTGGGCCCAGTTAACTTGCTGGGTAAAAGAAGTATGCCGCAGAGCTTTTGAAATAACCACTACCATGGAAATTATTTTCCAGCTTTTCCAGCACTTTTACCATAATTTTGATAAGGTTCATCTGTGCTTCCTTAAACGCTAGATGGCTGCCACTGACAAACCTATACTGAGGGCTGTCTCGCTAGGTGTTGCCAATACTTGTTACGGGAGTTTGGCAAGAATCCAGTCTTTTAATTATCATTGCACCATCCTTTCTCCCTTATATTAAAAGGCAGAGCAACTTTCGGCAGTTAGCATAAGGATGAGTCACTGGAGGGGACGTTTTTGTGTGGGGTCGGGATGGGTTGGGGGACAAGCCCTCTGTCAGTCCAGCGGTAGGTATTTATTATGTCCAGACAGGGGAAGTGAATATGTGCGTGGCAGGTGAAAAGTGCGGATCCTGTTTCAGTCTTAGACTGAAACAAGATCCGCACTTTTCAGCCTGTTCCTTTAAGAATCCTTTGATTCATCACCTGGGAATCCACCTTGGTTCTCTAGACCACTCTATGTGTGGGCCCAGAAAACTGCCTGGTTCCAAGAAGTATTCCACAGAGCTTTTGAAATAACCACTACGTTGAGAATTATTTGCCAGTTTTTGCAGCACCTTTGACCATAATTGTCATAAGGTTCGTCTCTTCTTCCTTAATCTCGAGTTGGCTGCCATGGACAAAACTATGCTGAGGCCTAGCTCACTTTGTGTGGCCGATCCTTGGTACTGGAGACTGGCAAGAATACAGTCTTTTAAGTATCATTCCACCATCCTTCTCCACTATTTTAAAAGCCAGAGCACCTTTCGGCACTTAGAATAAGAAGGAGTGGCTGGAGGCGAAGTTTTTATGTGGGGTCTGAGGGCTAGTGGGGCAAGCCCTCTGTCAGTTCTGTGGTTTCTTTTTATTATCCCCAGAGAGGAGAAGTGGGCATGTGTGTGGCAGGTGAAAAGTGTGGATTCTGTTTCAGAGACTGAAACAGGATCCTCACTTTTCATCCTGTTCCTTTCAGAATCCTTTGCTTCATCAGCTGGGAATCCACCAATCTTTCTCTACACACAACTATGCGTGGGCCCAGTTAACTGGCTAGTTCAAAGAAGTATGCCAGAGAGCTTTTGAAATAACCCCTACCATGGAAATTATTTGCCAGCTTTCCCAGCACTTTTACCATAATTTTGATAAGGATCATCTGTGATTCCTTAAACCCTAGATGGCTGCCACGGACAAACCTAGCCTCAGGGCTCTCTTGCTTGGTGTTGCCAATACTTGGTACGGGAGTCTGACAAGAATCGAGTCTTTTAATTATCATTGCACCATCCTTTCTCCCTTATATTAAAAGGCAGAGCAACTTTTGGCAGTTAGCATGAGGATGAGTCAACGGAGGGGACGTTTCTGTGTGGTGTCAGGGTGGGTTGGCGGACAGTCCCTCTGTCGGTCCGGTGGTTTGTAGTTATTATGCCCAGACAGGGAAGTGGATATGTGTGTGGCAGGTGAAAAGTGGGGATCCTGTTGCAGTCTTAGACTGAAACAGGATCTGCACATTTCAGCCTGTTCCTTTAAAAATCCTTTGATTCATCAGCTGGGAATCCACCATGCTTCCCTAGACCCCTCCATGCCTGGGCCTATGTAACTGGCCAGAACCAAGATGTATGCTGCACAGCTTTTGAGATAAACACTAGGTGTAGAATTATTTGCCAGTTTTTGCAGCACATATCACCATAATTGTGATAAGGTTGGTCTGTGCCTCCTTAAACACAAGATGGCTGCCATGGAGAAAACTATGCTGAGGCCTAGGTCACTTGGGTTTCATGACAATTGTTACTGGAGCCTGGAAGGAGGCCATTCTTTTAAGTATCATTCCACCATCCTTTCTCCATTATTTTAAAATGCAGGGAACCTTTTGCAAGTTAGCATAATAATTAGTAGCTGGAGGGGACTTTTTTTTGTGGGGTCAGTGTGGGTGGGGGGCACACGCCCTCTGTCAGTTCGCTAGTTTGTTCTTATTTTCCCCAGAGAGGAGAAGTCGGCATGTGTGGCAGGTGAAAAGTGCGGATTCCGTTTCTGTCTTAGACTGAAACAGGACCTGCACTTTTCACCCTGTTCCTTTAAGAATCCTTTGCTTCATCAGCTGGAAATCCACCATGGATCTCGAGACCACTCTGTACGTGGGCTCAGTTAACTGGTTAGTTCAAGGCATTATGGCGCAGAGCTTTTGAAATAACCACTACCATGAGAATTATTTGACAGCCTTTGCATCACCTATCACCATAATTGTTATAAGGTTCATCTGTGCCTCCTTAAACCCAAGATGACTGCCACGGACAAAGGTGTGCTGAGGACTAGGTCACTTGCTGTTGCCAATAATTGGTATGGGTGTCTGGCAATAAGCCAGTCTTTTACGTATAATTCCACCGTCCTATCTTCATTATTTTAAAAGGCAGAGGACCTTTCGCCAGATAGCATAAGGATGAGTGGCTGGAGGGGATGCTTTTGTGTGGAGTGGTGGGGGCAGGGGGCAGGGCATCTGTCTATCCGATGGGTTGTATTTGTTATCCCTAGAGAGGAGAAGTGGGTATGTGTGTTGCAAGCGAAAAGTGCGGATCCTGTTTCAGTCTCAGACGGGAACAGGATCCGCAATTTTCAGCCTGTTCCTTTAAGAATCCTTTGATTCATCACCTGAGAATCCACCATGGTTCTCTAGACCCATCTAGGCGTGGGCACAGGTAACTGGCTTGTTCCAAGAAGTATGCCACAGAGCTTTTGAATTAACCAGTACGTTGAGAATTCTTTGCCAGTTTTTCAGCACGTTTCACCATAATTGTGATAACGTTTGTATGTGCCTTCTGAAACCCAAGATGGCTGCCAAGGACATAACTATGCTGAGGTGTAGCTGACTCGGTGTCGCCTATTTTTGTTAGTGGAGACTGACCAGAAGCCATTCTTCTAAGTATCATTCCACCATCCTTTCTCCATTGTTTAAAAATGCAGGGAAATTTTGCAAGTTAGCATAATAATTAGTAGCTGGAGGGGACTTTTTTTTTGGTGGGGTCGTTGTGGGTGGGGTGTCAGGCCCTCTGTCAGTTCGCTGGTTTGTTTTTATTATCTCCAGAGAGCAGAAGTGGGCATGTGTTTGGCAGGTGAAAAGTGCGGATTCTGTTTCAGAGAATTAAACAGGATCCGCATGGTCTTCCCGTTCCTTTAAGAATCCTTCGCTTCATCAGCTGGGAATACACCATGGTTCTCTACACCTCACTATGCGTGGACCAAGTTAATTGGCTAGTTCAAAGAATTATGGCGCAGAGCTTTTGAAATAGCCACTACCATGGAAATTATTTGCCAGCTTTTCCAGCACTTTTACCATAATTTTCATAAGGTTCATCTGTGCTTCCTTAAACACTAGATGGCTGACACGGACAAACCTATGCTGAGGCCTAAGTCACTTCCTGTTGTCAATAATTGGTATGGGAGTCTGGCAAAAGGCCAGTCTTTTAGGTATAATTCCACCATCCTATCTCCATTATTTTAAAAGGCAGAGGACCGTTTGCCAGATAGCATAAGGATGAGTCACTGGAGGGGACGTTTTGGTGTGCGGTGGTGGGGAGTGGGGGCAGGCCATCTGTCAATCCGATGGGTTGTTTTTGTTATCCCTAGAGAGGAGAAGTGGGCATGGGTGTTGCAGGCAAAAAGTGCATATACTGTTTCAGTCTTTGACTGAAACAGGATCCGTACTTTTCAGCCTGTTCCTTTGAGAGTCCTTTGATTCATCAACTGGGAATCCACCATGGTTCTCTAGACCCCTCTATGCGTGGGCCCAGAAAACTGCCTGGTTCTAAGTAGTATTCCACAGAGCTTTTGAAATAACCACTACGTTGAGAATTATTTGCCAGTTTTTGCAGCACCTTTTACCATAATTATCATAAGGTTCGTCTCTTCCTTCTTAATCTCGAGATGGCTGCCATGGACAAAGCTATGCTGAGGCCTAGCTGACTTGGTGTGACCGATCCTTGGTACTGGAGACTGGCAAGAATACATTCTTTTAAGTATGATTCCACCATCCTTCTCCACTATTTTAAAAGCCAGAGCACCTTTCTGCAGTTAGAATAAGAAGGAGTGGCTGGAGGCGAAGTTTTTCTGTAGGGTCTGGGGCTGTTGGGGCAAGTCCTCTGTCAGTTCTGTGGTTTCTTTTTATTATCCCCAGAGAGGAGAAGTGGGCATGTGTTTGGCAGGTGAAAAGTGCTGCCACGGAGAAAACTATGCTCAGGCCTAGCTCAATTGGATTTCATGACACTTGTTACTGGAGCCTGGAAGGAGGCCATTCTTTTAAGTATCATTCCACCATACTTTCTCCATTATTTTAAAATGCAGGGAACCCTTTGCAAGTTAGCATAATAATTAGTAGCTGGAAGGGACTTTTTTTTTTGTGGGGTCGGTGTGGGTGGGGGGCACAGGCCCACTGTCAGTTCGCTAGTTTGTTTTTATTTTCCCCTGTGAGGAGAAGTGGGCATGTGTATGGCAGGTGAAAAGTGTGGATCCCGTTTCTGTCTTAGACTGAAACAGGACCCGCACTTTTCACCCCACTCCTTTAAGAATCCTTGGCTTCATAAGTTGGGAATCCACCATGGGTCTCTAGACCACTCTATGCGTGGGCCCAGTTAACTGGCTAGTTCAAAGAATTATCCTGCAGAACTTTTGAAATAACCACTACCATGTGAATTATTTGACAGCTTTTGTAGCACCTTTCACCATAATTGTGCCAAGGTTCATCTGTGTCTCCTTAAACCCTAGATGGCTGCCACGTACAAACGTGTGCTGAGGCCTACGTCACTTGCTGTTGCCAATACTTGGTATGGGAGTCTGGCAATAAGCCCGTCTTTTAGGTATAATTCCCCACCCTATCTGCATTATTTTAAAAGGCAGAGGACCTTTCGCGAGATAGCATAAGGATGAGTCTCTGGAGGGGACGTCTTTATGTGGGGGGTGGGGGGAGGGGGCAGGTCATCTGTCAATCCGATGGGTTGTTTTTGTTATCCCTAGAGAGGAGAAGTGGGCATGTGTGTTGTAGGCAAAAAGTGCGGATCCTGTTTCAGACTGAAACAGGATCCACACTTTTCAGCCTGTTCCTTTAAGAATCCTTTGATTCATCACCTGGGAATCCACCATGGTTCTCTAGACCACGCTATGCATGGGCACAGGTAACTGGCTTGTTCCCAGAAGTATGCCGCAGAGCTTTTAAATTGACAATTACGTTGAGAATTATTTGCCAGGTTTTCAGGACGTTTCACCCTAATTGGGATAACGTTTGTATAAGCCTCCTTAAACCCAAGATGGCTGCCATGGACATAACTATGCTGAGGCGTAGCTGACTCGGTGTTGCCTATTTTTGTTAGTGGAGACTGACCAGAAGCCATTCTTCTAAGTATCATTCCACCCTCATTTCTCCATTGTTTAAAAATGCAGGGAAATATTGCAAGTTAGCATAATAATTAGTAGCTGGATGGGAAGTTTTTTTTGGGGGGTCAGTGTGGGTAGGGGGGGCAGGCCCTCTGTTAGTTCACTGGTTTGTTTTTATTATCCCCAGATAGGAGAATTGAGCATGTGTGTGGGAGGTGAAAAGTGCGGATAATGTTTCAGAGAATGAAACAGGATTCGCACTTTTCATTCCGTTCCTTTAAGAATCCTTTACTTCATCAGCTGGGAATCCACCGTTGTTCTCTACACACAACTATGTGTGGGCCCAGTTAACTGGCTAGTCAAAGAAGTATGCCACAGAGCTTTTGAAATTTCCACTACCGTGGAAATTATTTGCCAGCTTTTCCAGCACTTTTACCATAATTTTGATAAGGTTCGTCTGTCCTTCCTTAAACCCTAGATGGCTGCCACGGACAAACCTATACTGAGGGCTATCTCGCTTGGTGTTGCCAATACTTGGTACGGGAGAATGACGAGAGTCCTGTGATTTAATTACCATTGCACCATCCTATCTCCCTTATATTAAAAGGCAGAGCAACTTTTGGCAGTTAGCATAAGGATGAGTCAATGGAGGGGACGTTTTTGTGTGGAATCGGGGTTCGTTGGGGGACAGGCCCTCTGTCAGTCTCGTGGTTTGAATTTATTATGTCCAGACAGGGGATATGAATATGTGTGTGGCAGGTGAAAAGTGCGGATCCTGTTTCAGTCTTAGACTGAAACAGGATCCGCACTTTTGAGCCTGTTCCTTTAAAAATCCTTTGCTTCATCAGCTGGGAATCCACCATGGTTCCCTAGACCCCTCTATGCATCAGCCCAGGTAACTGGCCAGTACCAAGATGTATGCCACAGAGCTTTTGAAATAAACACTACGTGTGGAATTATTGGCCAGTTTCTGCAGCACATAAGACCATAATTGTGATAAGGTTCATCTCTGCCTCCATAAACACAAGATGGCTGCCACGGAGAAAACTATGCTGAGGCCTAGTTCACTTGGATTTCATGACACTTGTTACTGGAGTTTGGAAGGAGGCCATTCTTTTAAGTATCATTCCACCATCCTTTCTCCATTATTTTGAAATGCAGGGAACCTTTTGCAAGTTAGCATAATAATTAGTATCTGGAGGGGAGATTTTTTGGTGGGTCGGTGTGGGTGGGGGGCGCAGGCCCTCAGTCACTTTGCTAGTTTGTGTATATTTTCCTTAGAGAGGAGAAGTGGGCATGTGTGTAACAGGTGAAAAGTGTGGATCCCGTTTCTGTCTTAGACTGAAATAGGACCTGCACTTTTCACCCCGTTCCTTTAAGAATCTTTTGCTTCATCAGCTGGGAATCCACCATGGGTCTGTAGACCGCTCTATGCATGGGCCCAGTTAACAGGCTGGTTCAAAGAATTATGTCGCAGAGCTTTTGAAATAACCACTACCATGAGAATTATTTGACAGCTTTTGCTGCACCTTTCACAATAATTGTGATAAGGTTGATCTGTGCCTCCTTAAACCGAAGATGGCTGCCAGGGACAAACGTGTGCTGAGGCCTAGGTCACTTGCTGTTGCCAATACTTGGTATGGGTGTCTGGCAATAAGCCAGTCTTTTAGGTATAACTCCACCATCCTATCTCCATTATTTTAAAAGGCAGAGGACCTTTCGCCAGATAGCATAAGGATGAGTCGCTGGGGTGGACGTTTTCGTGTGAAGTGATGGGGGTCGGGGGCAGGCCATCTGTCTATCCGATGGGTTGTTTTTGTTATCCCTAGAGAAGAGAAGTGGACATGTGTGTTGCAGGCAAAAAGTGCGGATCCTGTAGACTGAAACAGGATCCGAAATTTTCAGCCTGTTCCTTTAAGAATCCTTTGATTCATCACCTGAGAATCCACCATGGTTCTCTAGACCCATCTAGGCGTGGGCACAGGTAACTGGCTTGTTCCAAGAATTATGCCTCAGATCTTTTGAATTAACCAGTACGTTGAGAATTATTTGCCAGATTTTCAGCACGTTTCACCATAATTGTGATAACGTTTGTAGGTGCCGCCTTAAACCCAAGATGGCTGCCATGGACATAAATATGCTGAGGCGTAGCTGACTTGATGTTGCCTATTTTTGTTAGTGGAGACGGACAAGAAGCCATTCTTCTAAGTATCATTCCACCATCCTTTCTCCATTGTTTAAAAATGCAGGGAAATTTTGCAAGTTATCATAATAATTAGTAGCTGGAGGGGACCTTTTTATTGGTGGGGTCGTTGTGGGTGGGGGGGTCAGGCCCTCTGTCAGTTCCCAGGTTTGTTTTCATTATCCCCCGAAAGAAGAAGTAAGCATGTGTGTGGCAGGGGAAAAGTGCAGACCCTGTTTCAGAGACTGAAACAGGATCCGCATGTTCATCCCGTTCCTTTAGGAAACCTTCACTTCATCAGCTAGGAATCCACCTTGGTTCTCTACACCCCACTATGCGTGGGCCCAGTTAACTGGCTAGTTCAAAGAAGTATGCCACAGAGCTTTTGAAATAACCACTACCATGGAAATTATTTGCTAGCTTTTCCAGCACTTTTACCATAATTTTGATAAGGTTCATCTGTGCTTCCTTAAAACCTAGATGGCTGCCGCGGACCAACCGATGCTGAGGCCTAGGTCACTTCCTGTTGCCAATAATTGGTGTGGGTGTCAGGCAATAAGCCAGTCTTTTCTGTATAATTCCACCATAGTATCTCCATTATTTTAAAAGGCAGAGGACCTATCTCCAGAGGGCATAAGGATGAGTCGCTGGAGGGGACGTTTTTGTGTGGGGTGGTGGGGGGCGGGGGCAGGCCATCTGTTAATCCGATGGTTTGTTTTTGTTATCCCTAGAGAGGAGAAATGGGCATGTGTGTTGCAGACAAAAAGTGCATATACTGTTTCAGTGTTAGGCTGAAACAGGATCCGCACTTTTCAGCCTGTTACTTTAAGAATCCTTTGATTCATCACCTGGGAATTCACCATGGTTCTCTAGGCCCCTGTATGCGTGGGCCCAGAAAACCGCCTGGTTCTAAGAATTATTCCACAGAGCTTTCGAAATAACCACACCGTTCAGAATATTTGCCTGTTTTTGCATCACCTTTCAAAATAATTGTCATAAGGTTCATCTCTTCCTCCTTAATCTCGAGATGGCTTCCATGGACAAAACTATGCTGAGGCCTAGCTCACTTGTTGTGGCCAATACTTGGTACTGGAGACTGGCAAGAATACATTCTTTTAAGGATCATTCCACCATCCTGCTCCACTAATTTAAAAGCCAGAGCAACGTTCGGCAGTTAGAATAAGGAGTGGCAGGAGAGCAAGTTTTTATGTGGGGTCTGGAGGATGGTGGGGCAAGCCCTCTGTCAGTTCTGTGGTTTCTTTTTATTATCCCCAGAGAGGAGAAGTTGGCATATGTTTGGCAGGTGAAAAGTGCTTATCCTGTTTTAGAGAATGAAACAGGATCTGCATATTCATCCCATTCCTTTAAGAATCCTTTGCTTCATCAGCTGGGAATGCACCATGGTTCTCTACACCCCACTATGCGTGGGCCCAGTTAACTGGCTAGTTCAAAGAAGTATGCCGCAGAACTTTTGAAATAACCACTACCATGGAAATTATTTGCCAGCTTTTCCGGCACTTTTACCATAATTTTGATAAGGTTCATCTGTGCTTCCTTAAACCCTAGAGGGCTGCCACGGGCAAAATTATTCTGAGGGTTCTGTCGCGTGGTGTTGTCAATACTTGGTACGGGAGTCTGACAAGAATCCAGTCTTTTAATTATCATTGCACCATACTTTCTCCCTTATATTAGAAGGCAGAGCAACTTTCGGAAGTTAGCATAAGGATGAGTCAACGGAGGGGACGTTTTTGTGTGGGGTCGGGGTGGGTTGGGGTATAGTCCCTCTGTCAGTCCGGTGGTTTGTATTTACTATGCCCAGACAGGGAAGTGGATATGTGTGTGGCAGGGGAAAAGTGGGGATCCTGTTTCAGTCTTACTGAAACAGGATCCTCACTTTTCAGCCTGTTCCTTTAAAATCCTTTGATTCATCAGCTGGGAATCCACCATGGTTCCCTAGACCCCTCCATGCATGGGTCCAGGTAACTGGCCAGTACCGAGATGTATGCCGCAGAGCTTTTGAGATAAACGCTAAGTGTAAAATTATTTGCCAGTTTTTGCAGCAGCACATATCACCATAATTGTGATAAGGTTCGTCTATGCCTCCTTAAACACAAGATGGCTGCCACAGACAAAAGTATGCTGAGGCCTAGGTCACTTGGATTTCTTGACACTTGTCACTGGATCCTCGAAGGAGGCCATTCTTTTAAGTATCATTCCACCATCGTTTCTGCATTATTTTAAAATGCAGGGAACCTTTTGCAAGCTAGCATAATAATTAGCAGCTGGAGGGGACTTTTCTTTTTGTGGGATTGGTGTGGGTGGGGGGCGCAGGCCCTCTGTCAGTTCGCTGGTTTGTTTTAATTTTTGCCCAGAGAGGAGAAGTGGGCATGTGTGTGGCAGGTGAAAAGTCCGGATTCCGTTTCTGTCTTAGACTGAAAGAGGACCCGAACTTTTCACCCCGTTCCTTTAAGAATCCTTTGCTTCATCAGCTGGGAATCCACCATGGGTCTCTAGACCGCTCTATGCGTGGGCTCAGTTAACTGGCTAGTTCAAAGAATTATGCCACAGAGCTTTTGAAGTAACCACTACCATGAGAATTATTTGACAGCTTTTGCAGCATCTATCACCATAATTGTTATAAGGTTCATCTGGCCCTCCTTAAACTCAAGATGGCTGCCACGGACAAAGGTGAGCTGAGGCCTAGGTCACTTGCTGTTGCCAATACTTGGTATGGGTGTCTGGCAATAAGCCAGTCTTTTAGGTATAATTTCACCATCCTATCTCCATTATTTTAAAAGGCAGAGGACCTTTTGCCAGATAGCATAAGGATGAGTCGCTGGAGGGGACGTTTTTGTGTGGGGTGGTGGGGGGCGGGGGCAGGCCATCTGTCAATCTGATGGGTTGTTTCTATTATCCCTAGAGAGGAGAAGTCAGCATGTGTGTTGCAGGCATAAAGTGCGGATTCTGTTTGAGTCTTAGACTGAAACAGGATCCCCAGTTTTCAGCCTGTTCCTTTAAGAATCCTTTGATTGATCACCTGGGAATGCACCATGGTTGTCTAGACCCATCTATGCGTGGGCAGAGGTAACTGGCTTTTTCCAAGAAGTATGCCGCAGAGCTTTTATATTACCAAGTGCATTGAGAAATATTTCCCAGGTTTTCAGCAGGTTTCACCATAATTGTGATAACTTTTGTATGTGCCTCCTTAAACCCAAGGTGCCTGCCACGGACATAACTATGCTGAGGTGTAGCTGACTTGGTGTTGCCTATTTTTGTTAGTGGAGACTGACAAGAAGCCATTCTTCTAAGTATCATTCCACCATCCTTTTTCCATTATTTAAAAATGCAGGGAACATTTTGCAAGTTAGCATAATAATTAGTAGCTGAAGGGAACTTTTTTTGGGGGGGGGTCGGTGTGGGTGGGGGAAGGCAGGCCCTATGTCAGTTCACTGGTTTGTTTTTGTTATCCCCAGAGAGGAGAAGTGGGCATGTGTGTGGCAGGTGAAAAGTGCGGATCCTGTTTCAGTCTTAGGCAGAAACAGGATCCGCATATTTCTCCCCGTTTCATTAAGAATCCTTTACTTCAACAGCTGGGAATACACCATGGTTCTCTAGGCCACTCTACGCTTGTGCCCAGAAAACTGCCTGGTTCCATGAAGTATTTCACAGAGCTTTTGAAATAACCACTATGTTGAGAATTATTTGCCAGTTTTTGCAGCACCTTTCACGATAATTATCATAAGGATCGTCTCTTCCTCCTTAACATCGAGATGCCTGCCATGGACAAAACTATGCTGAGGCCTAGCTCACTTGGTGTGGCCGATATTGGTACTGGAGACTGGCAGGATTACATTCTTTTAAGTATCATTCCACCATCCTTTCTCCAATATTTTAAAAGCCAAAGCATGTTTCTGCAGTTAGAATAACAAGGAGTCGCTGGAGGGGAAGTTTATATGTGGGGTCTGGGTGGCTGGTGTGACAAACCCTCTGTCAGTTCTGTGGTTTCTTTTTATTATCCCCAGAGAGGAGAAGTGGGCATGTGTGTGGCAGGTTAAAAGTGGGGATCCTGTTTGAGAGACTGATAGAGGATCCCCACTTTTCATCCTGTTCCTTTAAGAATCCTTCACTTCATCAGCTGGAAATCCACCATGGTTACCTTCAACCCACTATTCGTGGGCCCAGTTAACAGGCTAGTTCAAGGAAATATTCCACAGAGCTTTTGAAATAACCACTACCATGGAAATTATTTGCCAGCTTTTCCAGCCCATTTATCATAATTTTGATAAGGTTCATCTATGCTTCCTAAAACCCTAGATGGCTGCCACGGAGAAACCTATACGGAGGGCTACTCGCTTGGTGTTGCCAATACTTGGTACGGGAGAATAACAAGAATCCAGTCTTTTAATAATCATTGCACCATCCTTTCTCCCATATTTTAAAAGGCAGAGGAACTTTTGGCAGTTAGCATAAGGATGAGTCCACGGAGGGGACGTTTTTGTGTGGGGTTGGGCTGGGTTGGGGGACAGGCCCTCTGTCAGTACGGCAGTTTATTTTTATTATGCCAAGACAGGGGAAGTCGATATGTGTGTGGCAGGTGAAAAGGGCGGATCCTGTTTCACTCTTACTGAAACAGGATCCGCAGTTTTCAGCCTGTTCCTTTAAAATCCTTTGATTCATCAGCTGGTAATCCACCATGGTTCCCTAGACCCCTCTATGCATCGGCCCAGGTACCTGGCCAGTACCAAGATGTATGCCACAGAGCTTTTGAAAGAAACACTACGTGTAGAATTATTTGCAAGTTTTTGCAGCATATATCACCATAATTGTGATAAGGTTCGTCTGTGCCTCCTTAAACACAAGACGGCTGCCACGGAGAAAACTACGCTGTGGTCTAGGTCAATAGGATTTCACGACAGTTGTTAATGGAGCCTGGAAGGAGGCCATTCTTTTAAGTATCATTCCACCATTGTTACTCCATTATTTTAAAATGCAGGGAACCTTTTGCAGTTTAGCATAATAACTAGTAGCTGGAGGGTACATTTTTTGGGGGGGCTCGGTGGGTGTGGAGGACGCAGGCCCTCTTTCAGTTCGCAAATTTTGTTTATTTTCCTTAGAGTGGAGAAGTGGGCATGTGTGTGGCAGGTGAAAAGTGCGGATCCCGTTTCTGTCTTAGACTGAAACAGGAACCGCACTTTTCACCCCGTTCCTTGAAGAATCCTTTGCTTCATCAGCTGGAAATCCACCATGGGTCTCTACACCGCTCTATGCGTGGGCTCAGTTAACAGGCTAGTTCAAAGAATTATGCCGCAGAGCTTTTGAAATAACCACTACCATGAGAATAATTTGATAGCTTTTGCAGCACCTTTCACAATAATTGTGATAAGGCTCATCTGTGCCTCCTTAAACCCAAGATGGCTGCCAGGGACAAACGTGTGCTGAGGCCCAGGTCACTTGCTGTTGCCAATACTTGGTATGGGTGTCTGGCAATAAGCCAGGCTTTTAGGTATATTACACCATCCTATCTCCATTATTTTAAAAGGCAGAGGATCTTTCGCCAGATAGCATAAGGATGGGTCATTGTAGGGGATGTTTTCGTGTCAGGTGATATGGGGCTGGGACAGGCCATCTGTCTATCTGAAGGGTTGTTGTAGTTATCCCCAGAGAAGAAAAGTGGGCATGTGTGTTGCAGGCAAAGAGTGCGGATTCTGTTTCACAGAATTAAACAGGATCCTCATGGTCATCCCATTCCTTTAAGAATCCTTTGCTTCATAAGCTGGGAATCCACCATGTTTCTATATACTCCTCTATGCGTGGGCACAGGTACCTGGCTTGTTTCAAGAAGTATGCTGGAGAGTTTTCAAATTAACCAGTACGTTGAAAATTATTTGCAGGTATTCAGCGTTTCACCATAATTTTGATAACATTTGTATGTGCCTCCTGAAACCCAAGAAGGCTGCGACGGACATAACTATGCTGAGGAGTAGCTGACTTGGTGTTGCCTATTTTTGTTAGTGGAGACTGACAAGAAGCCATTCTTCTAAGTATCATCCCACCACCATTTTTCCATTGTTTTAAAATGCAGGGAAATTTTGCAAGTTAGCATTATAATTAGTAGCTGGAGGGTACGGTTGTTTTTTGTGTGTGTGGTCGATGTGGATGGGGGGGTCAGGCCCTCTGTCAGTTCGCTTGTTAGTTTTTATTATCCCCAGAGAGGAGAAATGGGCATGTGTTTGGCAGGTGAAAAGGGCGGATTCTGTTTCAGAGAAGTAAACAGCATGTGCATGGTCATCCCATTCCTTTAAGAATCCTTTGCTCCATCAGCTGGGAATCCACCATGGTTCCATATACTCCTCTAGGCGTGGGAACAGGTAACTGGCTTGTTCCAAGAAGAATGCCCCATAGATTTTCAACTAACCAGTATGTTGAAAATTATTTGCAGGTTTTCAGCGTTTCACAATAATTGTGATAACGTTTGATTGTGCCTCCTGAAACTCAAGATGGCTGCCACGGATATAACTATGCTGAGGCGTAGCTGACTTGCTGTTGCCTATTTTTGTTAGTGGAGACTGACAAGAAACCATTCTTCTAAGTATCATCCCACCATAATTTTTCAGTTGTTTAAAAATGCAGGGAAATTTTGCAAATTAGGATTATACTTAGTAGCTGGATGGTACGTATTTTTTTTTTGTGGGGTCGGTGGGGATGGGGGCATCAGGCCCTCTGTCAGTTCGCTGGTTTGTTTTTATTATCCCCATACAAGAGAAGTGCGCATGTGTTTGGCAGCAGAAAAGTGCGGATTCTGTTTCAGAGAATTAAACAGGATCCTCATGGTCATCCCGTTCCTTTAAGAATCCTTTGCTTCATCAGCTGGGAATCCACCATGGTTCTATATACTCCTCTATGTGTGGGCAGAGGTAACTGGCTTCTTTCAAGAAGTATGCGCCGCAGAGATTTTCAATTAAGCAGTACGTTGAAAATTATTTGCAGGTTTTCAGCGTTTCACCATAATTGTAATAACGTTTGTATGTGCCTCCTGAAACCCAAGGTGGCTGCCACGGACATAACTATGCTGAGGCGTAGCTGACTTGGTGTTGCCTATTTTTGTTAGTGGAGACTGACAAGAAGCCATTCTTCTAAGTATCATCCCACCATCATTTTTCCGTTGTTTAATAATGCAGGGAAATTTTGCAAGTTAGGATTATAATGAATAGCTGGAGGGTGCGATTTATTTTTTTTTTTTTGTGGGGTAGGTGTGGATGGGGAGATCAGGCTTTCTGTCAGTTCGCAGGTTTGTTTTTATTATCCCCATGGAGGAGAAGTGCGCATGTGTTTGGCAGGTGAAAAGTGCGGATTCTGTTTCAGAGAATTAAACAGGATCCGCATGGTTATCCCGTTCCTTTACGAATCCTTTGCTTCATCAGCTGGGAATCCACCATGGTTCTATATACTCCTCTAGACGTGGGCACAGGTAACTGGCTTCTTTGAAGAAGTATGCTGCAGAGATTTTCAATTAAGCAGTACGTTGAAAATTATTTGCAGGTTTTCAGCGTTTCACCATAATTGTGATAACGTTTGTAGCTGCCTCCTGAAACCCAAGATGGCTGCCACGGGCATAACTATGCTGAGGCTGAGCTGACTTGGTGTTGCCTATTTTTGTTAGTGGAGACTGACAAGAAGCCATTCTTCTAAGTATCATCCCACCATCATTTATTCATTGTTTAAAAATGCAGGGAAATTTTGCCAGTTAGCATTATATTAGTAGCTGGAGGGTGCGATTTTTTTTTTTTTGTGGGGTCGGTGTGGATGGGGGGATCAGGCCCTCTGTCAGTTCGCAGGTTTGTTTTTATTACCCGAGAGAGGAGAAGTGTGCATGTGTTTGGGAGGTTAAAACTGCAGAATCTGTTTCAGAGAATTAAACATGATCCGCATGGTCATCCCGTTCCTTTAAGAATCCTTTGCTTCATCAGCTGGAAATCCACCATGGGTCTCTAGACCCCTCTATGCGTGGGAGCAGTTAACAGGCTAGTTCAAAGAATTATGCCGCAGAGCTTTTGAAATAACCACTACCATGAGAATAATTTGACAGATTTTGCAGCACATTTCACAATAATTGTGATAAGGCTCATCTGTGCCTCCTTAAACCCAAGATGGCTGCCAGAGATAAACGTGTGCTGAGGCCCCGGTCACTTGCTCTTGGCAATACTTGGTATGGGTGTCTGGCCATAAGCCAGGGTTTTAGGTATAATTCCACCATTCTATCTCCATTATTTTAAAAGGCAGAGGACCTTTTGCCAGATAGCATAAAAATGGGTCATTGCAGGGGACGTTTTCGTGTCAGGTGATGTGGGGCGGGGGCAGGCCATCTGTCTATCCGATGCGTTGTTGTTGTTATCCCTAGAGAACAAAAGTGGGCACATGTGTTGCAGGCAAAAAGTGCGGATTCTGGTTCAGAGAATTAAACAGGATCCGCATGGTCATCCCGTTCCTTTAAGAATCCTTTGCTTCATCAGCTGGGAATCCACCATGGTTCTATATACTCCTCTATGCGTGGGTACAGGTAAGTGGCTTGTTCCAAGAAGTGTGCAGCAGAGCTTTTCAATTAACCCGTACGTTGAAAATTATTTGCAGGTTTTCAGCGTTTCACCATAATTGTGATAACGTTTGTATGTGCCTCCTGAAACCCAAGATGGCTGCCATGGACATAACTATGCTGAGGTGTAGCTGACTTGGTGTTGCCTATTTTTGTTAGTGTAGACTGACAGGAAGCCATTCTTCTAAGTATCATCCCACCGTGATTTTTCCATTGTTTAAAAAGGCAGGGAAATTTTGCAAGTAAACATTATAATTAGTAGCTGGAGGGTACCTTTTTTTTTTTTTTTGTGGGATCGTTGTGGATGGGGGAGTCAGGCCCTCTGCCAGTACGCTGGTTTGTTTTTATTATCCCCAGAGAGGAGAAATGGGCAAGTGTTTGACTGGTGAAAAGTGCGGATTCTTTTTCAGAGAATTGAACAGGATCCACATGGTCATCCCGTTCCTTTAAGAATCCTTTCCTTCATAAGCTGGGAATCCACCATGGTTCTATATACTCCTCTATGCGTGGGCACAGGTAAGTGGCTTGTTCCTTGAAGTATGCCGCCGAGCTTTTCAATTAACCAGTACGTTGAAAACTATTTGCAGGTTTTCAGCGTTTCACCATAATTGTGATAACGTTTGTATGTGCCTCCTAAAACCCAAGATCGCTGCCACAGACATAATTATGCTGTGGCGTAGCTGACTAGGTGTTGCCTATTTTTGTTAGTGGAGACTGACAAGAAGCCATTCTTCTAAGTATCATCCCACCATCATTTTCCATTGTTTAAAAATGCAGGGAAATTTAGCAAGTTAGCATTATAATTAGTAGCTGGAGGGCACGATTTTTTTTTTCTGTGGGATCGGTATGGATGGGGGAGTCAAGCCCTCTGTCAGTTCGCTGGTTCGTTTTTATTATCCCCAGAGGGGACAAGTGGGCATGTGTTTGGCAGGTGAAATGTGCGGATTCTGTTTCAGAGAAATAAACAAGATCCGTATGGTCATCCCGTTCCTTTAAGAAACCTTTGCTTCATCAGCTGGGAATACACCATGGTTCTATATACTCCTCTATGCATGGGCACAGGTAACTGGCTTGTTCCAAGAAGTATGCAGAAGGGCTTTTCAATTAACCAGTACGTTGAAAATTATTTGCAGGTTTTCAGCGTTTCACCATAATTGTGATAACGTTTGTATGTGTCTCCTGAAACCGAAGATGGCTGCCACGGACATAACTATGGTGAGGCGTAGCTGACTTGGTGTTGCCTATTTTTGTTAGTGGAGACTGACAAGAAGCCATTCTTCTAAGTACCATCCCACCATCATATTTCCGTTGTTTAAAAATGCAGGGAAATTTTGCAAGTTAGCATTATAATTAGTAGCTGGGGGGTACTTTTTTTTTCTCTGGGGTCAGTGTGGATGGGGGGGTCAGGTCGTATGTCAATTGACTGGTTTGTTTTTATTATCCCCAGAGAAGATAAGTGGGCATGTTTTTGGCAGGTGAAAAGTGCGGATTCTGTTTCAGAGAATTTAACAGGATACGCATAGTAATCCCGTTCCTTTAAGAATCCTTTGCTTCATCAGCTGGGAATCCACCATGGTTCTATATACTCCTCTAAGCGTGGGCACAGGTAACTGGCTTGTTCCAAGAAGTATGCGGCAGAGCTTTTCAATTAACCAATACGTTGAAAATTATTTGCAGGTTTTCAGCGTTTCACCATAATTGTGATAACGTTTGTATGTGTCTCCTGAAACCCAAGATGGCTGCCACGGACATGACTATGCTGAGGTGTAGGTGACTTGGTTCTGCTTATTTTTGTTAGTGGAGACTGACAAGAAGCTATTCTTCTAAGTATCATCCCACCATCATTTTACCATTGTTTAAAACTGCAGGGAAATTTTGCAAGTTAGCATTATAATTACTAGCTGTAGGGTACGTTTTTTTTTTGGTTTTTTCTTTTTTGTGGGGTCAGTGTGGATGGGGGGTCTGGGCCTCTGTCAGTTCGCTGGTTTGCTTTTATTATCCCAGAGAGGAGAAGTGAGGATGTGTTGGCAGGTGAAAAGTGCGAATTCTGTTTCACAGAATTAAACAGAATCTGCATGGTCATCCCGTTCCTTCAGAATCCTTTGCTTCATCAGCTGGGAATCCACCATGGTTGTATATACTCCTTTATGCGTGGGCAAAGGTAACTGCCTTGTTCCAAGTAGTATGCCGAAGAGATTTTCAATTAACCAGTACGTTGAAAATTATTTGCAGGTTTTCAGTGTTTCACCATAATTGTGATAACGTTTGTATGTGCCTCCGGAAACCCAAGATGGCTGCCACAGACATAACTATGCTGAGGCGTAGCTGACTTGGTGTTGCCTATTTTTGTTAGTGGAGACTGACACGAAGCCATTGTTCTAAGTATCATCCCACCATCAATTTTCCATTGTTTAATATTGCAGGGAAATTTTGCAAGTTAGCATTATAATTAGTAGCTGGAGAGGACGTTTTTTTTTTTTGGTTTTTTTTTTTTTTGTGGGATCGTTGTGGATGGGGGAGTCAGGACCTCTGCCAGTACGCTGGTTTGTTTTTATTATCCCCAGAGAGGAGCAGTGCAGTGGGCTTGTGTTTGGCAGGTGAAAAGTGCGGATTCTGTTTCAGAGAACTAAACAGGATCCGCATGGTCATCCCATTCCTTTAAGAATCCTTTGCTTCATCAGCTGGGAATCCACCATGGTTCTATATACTCCTCTATGCGTGGGCACAGGTAACTGGCCTGTTCCAAGAAGTATTGCACAGAGCTTTTCATTTAACAAGTACCTTGAAAATTATTTGTAGGTTTTCAGTGTTTCACCATAATTGTGATAAAGTTTGTATGTGCCTTGTGAAACCCAAGATGGCTACCACGGACATAACTGTGCTGAGTTGTAGCTGACTTCGTGTTGACTATTTTTGTTAGTGGAGACTGACAAGAAGCCATTCTTCTAAGTATCATCCCACCATCATTTTTCCATTGTTTAAAAATGCAGGGAAATTTTGCAAGTTAGCCTTATAATTAGTGGCTGGAGGGTAAGTTACTGTTTTTTTTTTCTTTTCTGGTGTCGATGTGGATGAGGGGGTGAGGCCTGCTGCCAGTTCGTTCGTTTGTTTTTATTATCCCCAGAGAGGAGCAGTGGGCATGTGTTCGGCAGGTGAAAAGTGGGGATTCTATTTCAGAGAATTAAACAGGATCCGCATGGTCAGCCCGAACCTTTAAGAATCCTTTGCTTGATCAGCTGGGAATCCAGCATGGTTCTATGTACTCCTCTATGCGTAGGCACAGGTAACTGGCTTGTTCCAAGAAGTATGTCGCAGAGCTTTTCAATTAACAAGTACGTTGAAAATTATTTCAAGGTTTTCAGCGTTTCACCATAATTGTGATAACGTTTGTATGTGCCTCCTGAAACCCAAGATGGCTGCCACTGACATAACTAAGCTGAGGCGTAGCTGACTTGGTGTTGCCTATTTTTGAAGTGGAGACTGAAAAGAAGCCATTCTTCTAAGTATGATCCCACCATCATTTTTCCATTGTTTAAAAAAGCAGGGAAATTTTGCAAGTTAGCATTATAATTAGTAGCTGCAGGGTACTTTTTTTTTGTGTGTGTGTGTGTGTGGTCGGTGTGGATCTGGGAGTCAGGCCCTCTGTCAGTTCACTGGTTTGTTTTTATTATCCCCAGAGAGGAGAACTGGGCATGTTTTTGGGAGATGAAAAGTGCGGATTCTGTTTCAGAGAATTAAACAGGATCTGCATGGTCATCCCGTTCCTTTCAGAATCCTTTCCTTCATCAGCTGGGAATCCACCATGGTTCTATGTACTCCTCTATGCGTGGGCACAGGTAACTGGCTTGTTCCAAGAAGTATGCCACAGAGCTTTTCAATTAACCAGTACGTTGAAAATTATTTGCAGGTTTTCAGCGTTTCTCCATAATTGTGATAACGTTTGTATGTGCCCCTGATACCCAAGATGGCTGCCACGGACATAACTATGCTGAGGCGTAGTTGACTTGGTGTTGCCTATTTTTGTTAGCGAAGACTGACAATAAGCCACTCTTTTTCTTTTTTCATTCTTTTTTTTTTTTGAGACAGAGTGTCGCTTTGTTGCCCTCACTAGAGTGAGTTCCATTGCATCAGCCTAGCTCATAGTAACCTCAAAATCCTGGGCTCAAGCAATCCCACTGCGTCAGCCTCCCAAGTAGCTGGGATTACAGGCATGGGCCACCATACCAGGCTAATTTTTTCTATATATATATTTTAGTTGTCCATATAATTTCTTTCTATTTTTAGTAGAGACGGGGTCTTGCTCTTACTCAGGGAGGTCACGAACTCCTGACTTTGAGCGATCCACCCACCTCCGCCTCCCAGAGTGCTAGGATTACAGGGGTGAGCCACCACGCCCAGCCAAGGAGCCACTCTTGTAAGTATCATCCCATCATCATTTTTCCATTGTTTTAAAATGCAGGGAAATTTTGCAAGTTAGCATTATAATGAGTAGCTGGAGGGTACCATTTCTGGTTTTTTTGTGGGGTCGGTGTGGATGGGGGGGTCAGGCCCTCTGTCAGTTCGGTGGTTTGTTTTTATTATCCCCAGAGAGGAGAAGTGGGCATGTGTTTTTCAGGTAAAAGGGCGGATTCTGTTTCAGAGAATTAAACAGGATCTGCATGGTCATCCCATTCCTTAAAGAATCCTTTGCTTCATAAGCTGGGAATGCACCATGATTCTATATACTCCTCTATGCGTGGGCACAGGACACTGGCTTGTTCCAAGAAGTATGCCACAGAGCTTTTCAATTAACCAGTACGTTGAAACTTATTTGCAGGTATTCAGCGTTTCACCATAATTGTGATAACGTTTGTATGTGCCTCCTGAAACCCAAGATGGCTACCACGGACATAATTATGCTGTGGCTTAGCTGACTAGGTGTTGCCCATTTTTGTTAGTGGAGACTGACAAGAAGCTATTCTTCTAAGTATCATCCCACAATTATTTTTCCATTGTTTAAAATTGCAGGGAAATTTTGCAAGATACCATTATAATTAGTAGCTGGAGGTTACGTCTTTTTTTTTTTTTTTTGTGGGGTCGGTGTGGATGGGGGGTTCTGGCCCTCTGCCAGTTCGCACGTTTGTTTTTATTATCCCCAGAGTGGAGAAGTGGGCATGTGTTTGGCAGGTGAAAAGTGCGGATTCTGTTTAAGAGAATTAAACAGGATCCGAATGGTCATCCTGTTCCCTTAAGAATCCTTTGCTTCATGAGCTGGGAATCTACCGTGGTTCTATATACTCCTCTATGGGTCGACACAGGTAACTGGCTTGTTCCAAGAAGTGTTCAGCAGAGCTTTTCAATTAACCAGTACGTTGAAAATTATTTGCAGGTTTTCAGCGTTTCACCATAATTGTGATAACGTTTGTATGTGCCTCCTGAAACCCAAGATGGCTGCCATGGACATAACTATGCTGAGGTGTAGCTGACTTGGTATTGCCTATTTTTGTTAGTGTAGACTGACAGGAAGCCATTCTTCTAAGTATAATCCCACCATGATTTTTCCATTGTTTAAATAGGCAGGGAAATTTTGCAAGTTAAAATAATTAGTAGCTGGAGGGTACGTTTTTTTTTTTTTTTTTTTTGTGGGATCGGTATGGATGGGTGAGTCAGGCCCTCTGCCAGTACGCTTGTTTGTTTTTGTTATCCCCAGAGAGGAGAAGTGGGCATGTGTTTGACTGGTGAAAAGTGCGGATTCTTTTTCAGAAAATTAAACAGGATCCGCAGGGTCATTCCGTTCCTTTAAGAATCCTTTGCTTCATCAGCTGGGAATCCACCATGGTTCTATGTACTCCTCTATGCGTGGGCACAGGTAACTGGCTTGTTCCAAGAAGTATGACCCAGAGCTTTTCAATTAAGCAGTACGTTGAAAATTATTTGCAGGTTTTCAGCGTTTCACCATAATTGTCATAACGTTTGTATGTCCCTCCTGAAACCCAAGATGGCTGCCACCGACATAACTATGGTGAGGGGTAGCTGACTTGGTGTTGCCTATTTTTGTTACTGGAGACTGACAAGAAGCCATTCTTCTAAGTATCATCCCACCATCATTTTTCCATTGTTTAAAAATGGAGGGGAATTTTGCAATTTAGCATCATAATTAGTGGCGGGAGGGTACGTTTCTTTTTTTGTGTGTGGGGTCGGTGTGAATGGGGGCGTCAGGCCCTCTGTCAGTTCGCTGCTTTGTTTTTATTGTCCCCAGAGAGGAGAAGTGGGCAGGTGTTTGGCAGGTAAAAGGGCGGATCCTGTTTCAGAGAGTTAAACAGTATCCGCATGGTCATCCCGTTCCTTTAAGAATCCTTTGCTTCATCAGCTGGGAATCCACCATGGTTCTATATACTCCTCAATGCGTGGGAACAGGTAACTGGCTTGAACCCAGAAGTATGCCTCAGAGCTTTTCAATTGACCAGTACGTTGAAAATTATTTCAAGGTTTTCAGCGTTTCACCATAATTGTGATAACGTTTGTATGTGCCTCCTGAAACCCAAGATGACTACCACGGACATGACTATGCTGAGGTGTACCTTACTTGGTGTTGCCTATTTTTGTTAGTGGAGACTGACAAGAAGCCATTCTTCTAAGTATGATTCGACCATCCTTTTTCCATTGTTAAAAAATGCAGGGAAATTTTGCAAGTTAGCATTGTAATTAGTAGCTGGAGGGTAGGATTTTTTTTTTCTGTGGGGTCAGTGTAGATGGGGGGTGAGGCCCTCTGCCAGTTCGCTGTTTTTTTTTTATTATACCCAGAGAGGAGAAGTGGGCATTTGTTTGGCAGGTGAAAAGTGCGGATTCTGTTTCAGAGAATTAAACAGGATCCGCATGGTCATCCCGTTCCTTTAGTAATCCTTTCCTTCATCAGCTGGGAATCCACCATGGTTCTATATACTACTGTATGCGTGGTCACAGGTACCTCTCTTGTGCCAAGAAGTATGCCGCAGAGATTTTCAATTAACCAGTACGTTGAAAATTATTTGCAGGTTTTCAGCGTTTCACCATAATTGAGATAACGTTTGTATGTGCCTCCTGAAACCCAAGATGGCTGCCACGGACATAACTATGCTGTGGCTCGGCTGACTTGGTGTTACCTATTTTTGTTAGTGGAGACTGACAAGAAACCGTTCTTCTAAGTACCATCCGACCACCATTTTTCCGTTGTTTAAAAATTCAGGGAAATTTTGCAAGTTAGCATTATAATTAGTAGCTGGAGGGTACGTTTTTTCATTTTTTTTGTGGGGTCGGTGTGGATCAGGGTGTCAGGCCCTCTGTCAGTTCGCTGGTTTGTTTTTATTATCCCCAGAGAGGACAAGTGGGCATCTTGTTGGCAAGTGAAAAGTGCGGATTCTGTTTCAGATAATTAAACAGGATCCTCATGGTCATCCCGTTCCTTTAAGAATCCTTTGCTTCATCAGCTGGGAATCCACCATGGTTGTATATACTCCTTTATGCGTGGGCAAAGGTAACTGTGTTGTTCCAAGAAGTATGCCGAAGAATTTTTCAATTAAGCAGTACGTTGAAAATTATTTGCAGGTTTTCAGTGTTTCACCATAATTGTGATAACGTTTGTATGTGCCTCCGGAAACCCAAGATGGCTACCACAGACATAACTATGCTGAGGTGTAGCTGACTTCGTGTTGCCTATTTTTGTTAGCGGAGACTGACAGGAAGCCATTGTTCTAAGTATCATCCCACCATCAATTTTCCATTCTTTAATATTGCAGGGAAATTTTGCAAGTTAGCACTATAATTAGTAGCTGGAGAGTACGTTTTTTTTTTTTTCCTTTTTTTTTTTTTTTTGTGGGATCGGTGTGGATGGGGGAGTCAGGACCTCTGCCAGTACGCTGGTTTGTTTTTATTATCCCCAGAGAGGAGCAGTGCAGTGGGCTTGTGTTTGGCAGGTGAAAAGTGCGGATTCTGTTTCAGAGAATTAAACAGGATTCGCATGGTAATCCCGTTCCTTTAGGAATCCTTTGCTTCATCAGTTGGGAATCCACCATGGTTCTATATACTCCTCTATGCGTGGGCACAGGTAATTGGCTTGTTCCAAGAAGTATTCCGCAGAGCTTTTCAATTAAGCAGTACGTTGAAAATTATTTTCAGGTTTTCAGCGTTTCACCATGATTGTGATAAAGTTTGTATGTGCCTCCTGAAACCCAACATGGCTGCCACGGACATGACTATGCTGAGGTGTAGCTGACTTGGTTCTGCTTATTTTTGTTAGTGGAGACTGACAAGAAGCTATTCTTCTAAGTATCATCCCACCATCATTTTTCCATTGTTTAAAACTGCAGGGAAATTTTGCAAGTTAGCATTATAATTACTAGCTGTAGGGTAATTTTTTTTTGGTTTTTTTTTTTTGTGGGGTCAGTTTGGATGGGGGGTCAGGGCCTCTGTCAGTTAGCTGGTTTGCTTTTATTATCCCCAGAGAGGAGAAGTGGGCATGTGTTTGGCAGGTGAAAAGTGCGAATTCTGTTTCACAGAATTAAACAGGATCCGCATGGTCATCCCGTTCCTTTAAGAATCCTTTGCTTCATCAGCTGGGAATCCACCATGGTTCTATGTACTCCTCTATGCGTGGGCACAGGTAACTGGCTTCTTCAAAGAAGTATGCGGCAGAGCTTTTCAATTAACCTGTACGTTGAAAATTATTTGCAGGGTTTCAGTGTTTCACCATAATTGTGATAACGTTTGTATGTGCCTCCTAAAACCCAAGATGGCTGCCACGGACATAACTATGCTGAGGCGTAACTGAGTTGGTGTTGCCTATTTTTGTTAGTGGAGACTGGCAAGAAGCCATTCTTCTTAGTATCATCCGACCATCCTTTTTCCATTGTTAAAAAATGCAGGGAAATTTTGCAAGTTAGCATTGTAATTAGTAGCTGGAGGGTAGGATTTTTTTTTTCTGTGGGGTCAGTGTGGATGGGGGGTCAGGCCCTGTGTCAGTTCGCTGGTTTGCTTTTATTATCCCCAGAGAGGAGAAGTAGGCATGTGTTTGGCAGGTTAAAAGTGCGGATTCTGTTTCAGAGAATTAAACAGTATCCTCATGGTCATCCCGTTCCTTTAAGAATCCTTTGCTTCATCAGCTGGAAATCCACCATGGTTCTATATACTCCTCTATGCGTGGGCACAGGTAACTGGCTTGTTCGAAGAAGTATGCCGCAGAGATTTTTCAATTAACCAGTACGTTGAATAGTATTTGCATGTTTTCAGCGTTTCTCCATAATTGTGATAACGTTTGTATGTGCCTCCTGAAACCGAACATGGATGCCACGGACATAACTATACTGAGGCGTAGTTTACTTGGTGTTGCCTATTTTTGTTAGTGAAGACTGACAATAAGCCACTCTTTTTCTTTTTTCTTTCTTTTTTTTTTTTTTTTGAGACAGAGTGTCGCTTTGTTGCCCTCACTAGAGTGAGTTCCATTGCATCAGCCTAGCTCATAGTAACCTCAAACTCCTGGGCTCAAGCAATCCCACTGCGTCAGCCTCCCAAGTAGCTGGGACTACAGGCATGGGCCACCGTACCAGGCTAATTTTTTCTATATATATATATTTTAGTTGTCCATATAATTTCTTTCTATTTTTAGTAGAGACGGGGTCTCGCTCTTACTCAGGCTGGTCACGAACTCCTGACTTTGAGCGATCCACCCACCTCCGCCTCCCAGAGTGCTAGGATTACAGGGGTGAGCCACCACGCCCAGCCAAGGAGCCACTCTTGTAAGTATCATCCCACCATCATTTTTCCATTGTTTTAAAATGCAGGGAAATTTTGCAAGTTAGTATTATAATTAGTAGCTGGAGGGTACGGTTTCTGGTTTTTTTGTGGGGTCGGTGTGGATGGGGGTGTCAGGCCCTCTGTCAGTTTGGTGGTTTGTTTTTATTATCCCCAGAGAGGAGAAGTGGGCATGTGTTTTTCAGGTAAAAGGGCGGATTCTGTTTCAGAGAATTAAACAGGATCCGCATGGTCATCCCGTTCCTTAAAGAATCCTTTGCTTCATAAGCTGGGAATGCACCATGATTCTATATACTCCTCTATGCATGGGCACAGGTAACTGGCTTGTTCCAAGAAGTATGCCACAGAGTTTTCAATTAACCAGTACGTTGAAAATTATTTGCAGGTTTTCAGCGTTTCACCATAATTGTGATAACGTTTGTCTGTGCCTCCTGAAACCCAACATGGCTGCCACGGACATAACTATGCTGAGGCGTAGCTGACTTGGTGTTGCCTATTTTTGTTAGTGGAGACTGACAAGAAGCCATTCTTCTAAGTATGATCCCACCATTATTTTTCCATTGTTTAAAAATGCAGGGAAATTTTGCAAGTTAGCATTATAATTAGTAGCTGGGGGGTACTTTTTTTTTTCTGTGCGGTCAGTGTGGATGGGGGTGTCATGCCCTCTGTCAGTTCGCTGGTTTGTTTTTATTATCCCCAGAGAGGAGAAGTGGGCATGTGTTTGGCAGGTGAAAAGTGCGGATTCTGTTTCAGAGAATTAAACAGGATCCGCATGGTCATCCCATTCCTTTAAGAATCCTTTGCTTCATCAGCTGGGAATCCACCATGGTTCTATATACTCCTCTATGCGTGGGCACAGGTAACTGGCTTGTTCCAAGAAGTATGCCACAGAACTTTTCAATTAACCAGTACGTAGGAAATTATGTGCAGGTTTTCACCGTTTCACATAAATGTGATAACGTTTGTATGTTCCCCGTGAAACCGAAGATGGCTGCCATGGACATAACTATGCTGAGGCGTAGCTGACTTGGTGTTGCCTATGTTTGTTAGTGTAGACTGACAAGAAGCCCTTCTTCTAAGTATCATCCCACCATCATTTTTCCATTGTTTAAAAATGCAGGAAATTTTGCATGTTAGCATTATAATTAGTAGCTGGGGGGTACTTTTTTTTTTTCTGTGGGGTCAGTGTGGATGGGGGTGTCATGCCCTCTGTCAGTTTGCTGGTTTGTTTTTATTATCCCAAGAGAGGAGAAGTGGGCATGTGTTTGGCAGGTGAAAAGTGCGGATTCTGTTTCAGAGAATTAAACAGGATCCGAACGGTCAGCCCATTCTTTTAAGAATCCTTTTCTTATCTTCTGGGAATCCACCATGGTTCTATATACTCCTCTATGCATGGCCACAGGTAACTGGCTTGTTCCAAGAAGTATGCCAAAGAGATTTTCAATTAACCAGTACGTTGAAAATTATGTGCAGGTTTTCAGCCTTTCACCATAATTGTGATAACGTTTGTATGTGCCTCCTGAAACCCAAGATGGCTGCCACAGACAGAAGTATGCTGAGCCATAGCTGACTTGGTGTTGCCTATTTTTGTTAGTGGAGACTGACAAGAAGCCATTCTTCTAAGTATCATCCCACCATCATTTTTCCATTGTTTAAAACTTCAGGGAAATTTTGCAAGTTAGCATTATAATTAGTAGCTGAAGGGTACTTTTTTTTTTTTTTGGTGGGGTCGGTGTGGATGGCGGGTGATGCCCTATGTTCGCTGGTTTGTTTTTATCATCCCCAGAGAGGAGAAGTGGGCATGTGTTTGGCAGGTGAAAATTGCGGATTATGTTTCAGAGAATTAAACAGGATCCGCCTGGTCATTCCGTTCCTTTAAGAATCCTTTGCTTCATCCGCTGGGAATCCACCATGGTTCTATATACTCCTCTATGCGTGGGCACAGGTAACTGGCTTTTTCCAAGAAGTATGCGGCAGAGCTTTTCAATTAACCAGTACGCTGAATATTATTTGCAGGTTTTCAGTGTTTCACCATAATTGTGATAACGTTTGGATGTGCCTCCTGAAACCCAAGATGGCTGCCACGGACATAACTATGCTGAGGGGTAGCTGACTTGGTGTTGCCTATTTTTGTTAGTGGAGACTGACAAGAAGCCATTCTTGTAAGTATCATCCCATCATCATTTTTCCATTGTTTAAAAATGCAGGGAAATTTTGCAAGTTAGCATTATAATGCTAACTTATAAAGCCAAACATATGCCCACTTCTCCTCTCTGGGGATAATAGAAACAATCCAGCGAACTGATAGAGGGCCTGACACCCCGATCAACAGCGACCCCCCCCAAAAAAAATGTACCCTTCAGCTACTAATTATAATGCTAACTTGCAAAATTTCCCTGCATTTTTAAACAACGGAAAAATGATTGTGGGATGATACTTAGAAGAATGGCTTCTTGTCAGTCTCCACTAACAAAAATATGCAACACGAAGTCTGCTACGCCTCAGCAGAATTATGTTCGTGGCAGCCATCTTGGGTTTCAGGAGGCACATACAAACGTTATCACAATTATGGTGAAACGTTGAAAAACTGCAAATAATTTTCAACGTCCTGGTTAATTGACGAGCTCTGCGGGATACTTCTTGGAACAAGCCAGTTACCTGTTCCCACGCATAGAGGAGTATATAGAACCATGGTAGATTCCCAGCTGATGAAGCAAAGGATTCTTAAAGGAACGGAATGACTATGTGGATCCCGTTTAATTCTCTGAAACAGAATCCACAGTTTTCACCTGCCATCAACCTGCCGACTGCTCCTCTCTGGGGATAATAAAAACAAAGCAGCGAACTGAGAGAGGGCCTTACACCCCTATCCACACCGACCCCATAAAAAAACAAAAAAAATAACGTGCCCTCCAGCTACTAATTATAATGGTAACTTTAAAAATTGCCCTGCATTTTTAAACAATGGAAAAATGATGGTGGGATGATACTTAGAAGAATGGCTTCTTGTCAGTCTCCACTGACAAAAATAGGCAACACCAAGTCAGCTACACCTCAGCATAGTTATGTCCGTGGCAGCCATCTTGGGTTTCAAGAGGCACATACAAACATTATCACAATTATGGTGAAACGCTGTAAACCCTGAAATAATTTTCAATGTCCTGGTTAATTGAAAAGCTCTGTGGCATACTTCTTGGAACAAGCCAGTTACCTGTGCCCATGCATAGAGGAGTATATAGAACCATGATGGATTCCCAGCTGATGAAATAAAGGACTCTTAAAGGAATGGGATGATCATGCGGATCCAGTTTAATTCTCTGAAACAGAATCCGCATTTTTCACCTGCCAAACACATGCCCACTTCTCCTCTCTGGGGATAATAAAAACAAAGAAGCGAACTGACAGAGGGCCTTACCCCCCCATCCACACCCACCCCACAAAAAAATAAAAGAACCCTGCAGCTACTAATTATAATGCTAACTTGCAAAATTACCCTGCATTTTTAAACAATGGAAAAATGATGGTGGGATGATACTTAGAAGAATGGCTTCTTGTCAGTCTCCACTAACAGAAATAGTCAACACCAAGTCAGCTACGCCTCTGCATAGTTATGTCCGTAGCAGCCATCTTGGGTTTCAGGGGGCACATACAAACATTATCACAAATATGGTGAAACGCTGAAAACCCTCAAATAATTTTCAATGTACTGGTTAATTCAAAAGCTCTGCGGCATTCTTCTTCGAACAAGTCAGTTACCTCTGCCCACGCATAGAGGAGTATACAGAACCATGGTGGATTCCAAGCTGATGAAGCAAAGGATTCTTAAAGGAACGGGATGACCATGCGGATCCTGTTTAATTCTCTGAAACAGAATCCACACTTTTCACCTGCCAAACACATTCCCACTTCTCCTCTCTGGGGATAGTAGAAACAAACAAGCGAACTGACAGAGGGCCTGAAAACCCCATCCACACCCACCCTACACAAAAAATAAAAAAAGTACCCTCCAGCTACTAATTATAATGCTAACTTGCAAAATTTCCCTGCATTTTTAAGCAATGGAAAAATGATGGTGGGATGATACATAGAAGAATGGCTTCTTGTCAGTCTCCACTAACAGAAATAGGAAACACCAAGTCAGCTACACCTCAGCATAGTTATGTCTGTTCCAGCCATCTTGGGTTTCAGGAGGCACATACAAATGGTATCCCAATTATCGTGAAACGTTGAAAACCTGCAAGTAGTTTTCAACGTACTGGTTAATTGAAAAGCTCTGCGGCATACTTTTTGGAACAAGCCAGTTACCTGTACCCACGCATAGTGGAGTATATACAACCATGGTGAATTCCCAGCTGATCAAGCAAACGATTCTTAAAGGAAGGGGATGACTATGCGGATCCTGTTTAATTCTCTGAAACTAAATCCGCACTTTTTACCTACCAAACACATGCCCACTTCTCCTCTCTGGGGATAATAAAAACAAACCAGCAAAAAGACAGAGGGCCTGACCCCCTCATCCACACTGACCCCACAAAAAAAAAAAAAAAACGTACCCTCCAGCTACTAATTATAATGGTAACTTGCAAAATTTCCCTGCATTTTTAAACAAAGGAAAAATGATTGTGGGATGATACTTAGAAGAATGGCTTCTTGTCAGTCTCCACTAACAAAAATATGCAACACGAAGTCAGTTACGCCTCAGCAGAATTATGTCCGTGGCAGCCATCTTGTGTTTCAGGAGGCACATACAAAGGTTGTCACAAGTATGGTGAAACGTTGAAAACCTGCAAATAATTTTCAACGTACTGGTTAATTGAAAAGCTCTGCGGGATACTTCTTGGAACAAGCCAGTTACCTGTGCCCACGCATAGAGAAGTATATAGAACCATGGTAGATTCCCAGCTGATGAAGCAAAGGTTTCTTAAAGGAATGGAATGACCATGTGGATCCCGTTTAATTCTCTGAAATAGAATCCACACTTTTCACCTGCCAACAACATGCCCATTGCTCCTCTCTGGGGATAATAAAAACAAACCAGCGAACTGAGAAAGGGCCTTACACCCGTATCCACACCGACCCCATAAAAAAACAAAAAAAAAAAAACGTGCCCTCCAGCTACTAATTATAATGCTAACTTGCAAAATTTCCCTGCATTTTTAAATAACGGAAAAATCATGGTGACATCATACTTAGAAGAATGGCTACTTGTCAGTCTCCACTAACAAAAATAGGCAGCACCAAATCGGCTATGCCTAAGCATACTTATGTCCGTGGCAGCCATTTTGGGTTTCAGGAGGCACATACAAAGGTTATCAAAATTATGGTGAAATGCTGAAAACCTGCAAATAATTTTCAACGTACTGGTTAATTGAAAAGCTCTGCGGCATACTTCTTGGAACAAGCCAGTTACTTGTTCCCAGGCATAGAGGAGAATATCTAACCATGGTGGATTCCCAGCTGAGGAAGCAAAGGATTATTAGAGGAACGGGATGACCATGAGGATCCTGTTTAATTCTCTGAAACAGAATCCGCACTTTTCACCTGCCAAACGCATGCCCACTTCTCCTCTCTGGGGATAATAAAAACAAACCAGGGAACTGACAGAGGGCCTGACGCCCCAATCCACACTGACCCCCCCCAAAAAAAGGGTACCCTACAGCTACTAATTAAAATGCTAACTTGCAAAATTTCCCTGCATTTTTAAACAACGGAAAAATGATGGTGGCATGATACTTAGAAGAATGGCTTCTTGTCAGTCTACACTAACAAAAATAGGCAAAACCAAGTCAGCTACGCCTCAGCATAGTTATGTCTGTGGCAGCCATCTTGGGTTTCAGGAGGCACATACAAACGTTATCACAATTATGGTGAAACGCTGAAAACCTGCAAATAATTTTCAATGTACTGGTTAATTGAAAAGGTCTGCGGCATACTTCCAGGAACAAGCCAGTTACCTGTGCCCACGCATAGAGGAGTATATAGAACCATAGTGGATTCCCAGCTGATGAAGCAAAGGATTCTTTTTTTTTTTTTTAAATAGACAACATTTTTTTATTCAGTCCTAGAACGTCAACAGAAAAACAAATGATGTCTAGAACCCAGTGGTTTCACACAATATTATTAGAGAGTCAGTTACAGAAAACAAGGTAATCAGGAAACAAGGAAGGAGAAGCTGTGACAAACTGCTTAAGCTGGATCCGGCAACTAAAATTATTATACTGAGAATTGGCGAACTTTCTCTTCTATTTCACAAATGTGTTCTCTGCCTAACAATATAATTTTTTTACTTAGATATTTGTTTAAGTTAGCTTTATGTGTGTTTCATCAGAAGCATAGCATGTACTTTATAGAGTCAAATAATTTCACATGGCTTGTCATGGAATTGAGCAGTTCCTCTTTTGCATCCATTTCTAGTCTTCAGAGACAATCACTATCAACTGTCTTAGCTGACTGTCCCATCTATAAAAACAGGATCTTATTTCATCTTTCAATCTGTAGTATTGAGATTTTTAATGTTGCGCTAATATTTTTAACTTTTAAGAACTGTTTCTTATGTGACTAAGACTTTTTTTTTATTTTTTTATTTTTTTATTGTAATTATACATTATTATTTTTTTTGTTCATCTTGTTATGGATGATACAGAATTGCAGGTTATATACGTTGCTCCTGTACCGCCTTTCCCCCCCAGTCAGAGCTCCAGGTGTGTCTGTTCCCCAGGTCGTGCACATTGCACCCATCATGAGATATATATCCCTCCCTTCCCCACGCCCCCTTCCCGAGTCAGCACCTTCAAGTGTTACCGCTCCCCAAATGTTGCGCAATGCACCCATTGTGTAGGCATAACCGCATCCCCTCCCCCACCCCCCACCTCAGTCTGATATGCAATTGGTGTCATTCCCAGATTTGTATTTAGGTGATGATCAGGGAAACCAATTTTCTGGTTAGTACATGTGATGCTTGTTTTTCCATTCTTGGGATACTTCACTTAATATAATGGGTTCCAACTCTCTCCAGGAAAACCATAGAGATGTCGTATCTTCATCATTCCTTATAGCTGAGTAATATTCCATGGTATACATATACCACAGCTTACTAATCCAATCATGTATTGATGGGCATTTGGGTTGTTTCCACATCTTTGCCTATTGTGAATTGTGCTGCTATAAACATTCGGGTACATGTGTCTTTGTTAAAGAATGAGCTTTTTTCCTTTGGGTATATGCCCAGTAATGGGATTGCTGGGTCAAAGGGCAGGTCTACTTGAATCTGTTTAAGATACCTCCATAATGCTTTCCACAGGGGTTGCACTAGTTTGCAGTCCCACCAGCAGTGTATTAGTGTTCTTGTCTCTCCACACCCACGCCAACATGTGTTGTTTTGGGTTTTTTTGATAAAGGCCATTCTCATTGGAGTTAAGTGATATCTCATTGTGGTTTTGATTTGCATTTCTCTGATGATTAGGGATGTTGAGCATTTTTTCGTACGTTTGTTAGCCATTCTTATATCTTCTTTCGAGAAGTTTCTATTCATGTCATTTGCCCACTTTTTGATAGGGTTGCTTGATTTTTTCTTGCTGATTTTCCTGAGTTCTAAATAGATTCTTGTTATCAGTCCTTTATCTGATGTGTAGTATGCAAAAAATTTTTCCCATTCTGTAGGTGGTCTCTTTATTCTCGTGACTGTTTCTTTGGCTGTGCAGAAGCTTTTTAATTTAATCATGTCCCATTCATTAATTTTTGTTGCTGCCGTGATTGCCTTGGGGGTCTTCTTCATAAATTCTTTACCTAGGCCAATGTCTGTAAGAGTCTTTCCTACATTTTCTTCTAGAATTCTGATTGTATCACGCCTAAGGTTTAAGTCTGTTATCCACCGTGATTTGATTTTTGTGAGAGGTGAAAGCCGTGGGTCCTGTTTCAGTCTTCTACAAGTGGCTAACCAATTCTCCCAGCACCATTTATTGAATAGGGATTCTTGTCCCCAGAGTATATTCTTTCCCGCTTTGTCAAAAATTAGGTGACTATATGAGGATGCTTCTATATTTGGATTTTCTGTTGTGTTCCACTGGTCTGTGTCCCTGCACTTGTGCCAATACCAGGCTGTTTTAAGAACCACGGCCTTGTAGTATAGCTTGAGGTCTGGCAAATTAATACCTCCCATTTTGTTTTTGTTGCTTAAAATTGCTTTTGCTATAGGGGGTCTTCTTTGATTCCATACAAAGTGTATAATTATTTTCTCTATGTCTGTAAAGAATGATGTTGGTAGTTTAATAGGGATTGCATTGAATCTGTAGATCACTTTGGGTAGTATAGACATTTTAACAATGTTGATTCTTCCGATCCACGAGCATGGTATATTTTTCCATCTATTTGCAAGTTCTGCTATTTCTTTTCTCAGTGTTTCATAGTTTTCCTTATAGAGGTCCTTTACCTCTTTAGTTAGATATATACCTAGATATTTTATTTTCTTTGTTGCTATTTTGAAGGGTATTGAGTCTTTAATTTGGTTTTCCGATTGATTGTTATTGGCATATATAAATGCCTCTGATTTGTGTATATTAATTTTGTAGCCTGAGACTTTGCTATATTCGTTAATCAATTCCAGGAGTCTCATGGTTGAATCCTGGGGGTTTTCCAGATATAACATCATATCATCAGCAAAAAGTGAGAGTTTGATCTCTTCCTTCCCTATTTGGACTCCCTTAATTCTGCTCTCTTGCTTGATAGCTCTCGCAAGGACTTTCAATATATGTTGAAAAGTAATGGAGACAATGGGCAGCCCTGTCTGGTTCCAGTTCTAAGTGGGAGTGCTTTCAGTTTTTCCCCATTCAGTATGATGTTGGCTGTGGGTTTGTCATATATGGCTTGTATCATTTTTAGGTAGGTTCCATCAATGCCTATTTTGTTAAGCGTTTTTATCATAAAAGGGTGTTGAATTTTGTCAAATGCTTTTTCTGCATCTAATGAGAGTATCATATGGTTTTTGTTTTTGCTTCTATTTATGTGGTGAATTACATTGATAGATTTACGTATGTTGAACCACCCCTGCATCTCGGGGATGAAGCCCACTTGGTCGTGGTGGATTACTTTTTTGATAAGTACTTGGATTCGATTTGCTAGTATTTTATTGAAAATTTTTGCATCTATATTCATGAGGGAAATTGGTCTGTAGTTCTCTATTTTTGTTGCGTCCTTTCCAGGTTTTGGTATCAATGTTATATTGGCTTGGTAGAACGTGTTGGGGAGAATTCCATCCTTCTCAATATTGGAGAATAGTTTATGTAGGATGGGCACCAGTTCTTCTTTGTATGTATGGTAAAATTCAGGTTTGAACCCATCTGGACCAGGGATTTTCTTTTTGGGAAGGTTTTTTATTGCTGTTTCGATTTCAGTTCTTGATATTGGTCTGTTCAGGTACTCTATTTCTTCCTGGTTGAGCCTGGGAAGACTATGTGTTTCTAAAAATTTGTCCATTTCCTCCACGTTCTCCAGTTTGTGTGCATAAAGATTTTTGTAGAATTCATAGATGATATCTTGTATCTCTGTAGCATCGGTTGTGATTTCTCCTTTCATGTTCCTAATGGAGGTTATTAGAGATTTTAGTTTTGTGTTCTTGGTTAGTCTGGCCAGGGGTGTGTGTATTTTGTTTATCTTTTCAAAGAACCAACTTTTTGTTTTATTAATTTCCCTTATAGTTTCTTGGTTGTCCTTTTCATTTAATTCTGATTTGATCTTAGTAATTTCTCGCCTTCTGCTGGGTTTGGGATCATTCTGTTCTTCTTTCTCCAGCACTTTGAGTCTATTCGTTTGGTTGCCTATTTGCATGTTTTCTGTCTTTTGGATATAGGCATTTATGGATATGAATTTTCCTCTCAGGACTGCTTTAGCTGCATCCCATAGATTTTGATAAGTTGTATCTCCATTGTCATTTAATTCAAAGAAATTTTTGATTTCCATCTTGATTTCTTCTTTTATAGAATAGTTATTCAGGAGAAAGTTATTTAGCTTCCATGACTTTGAGTAAGAGTGAGGGTTTCTGTTTGTGATCATTGTTACTTTTATTCCGCTGTGATCTGAGAAGATGCATGGTATAATTTCTATTTTTTTGAATTTTTTAAGACATGATTTATGTCCTAGGACATGGTCAATCTTAGAGAATGTCCCGTGAGCTGATGAGAAGAATGTATATTCTGTGGACTTTGGGTAGAATGTCCTATAGATGTCAGCCATGCCCATTTGTTCTAGCATTCTATTTAGGTCCATTATGTCTTTGTTTATTTTCTGTTTAGAGGATCTGTCCTGTACTGTCAGTGGGGTGTTAAAGTCTCCAGCTATTACAGTATTGTTATCTATCATTTGGTTGAGATCTAGTAGGGTTTGCTTTATGAATCTAGGTGCACCTAGGTTGGGTGCATATATATTGAGTATAGTCATGGCTTCTTGATGAATTGTGCCTTTAATCAGTATGTAGTAGCCATCTTTGTCTTTTATTATTTTTGTTGGTTTGAAAGCTAAGTTATTGGAAATTAAGATTGCCACACCAGCTTTCTTTTGGTTACCATTTGCTTGAAATATCGATTTCCATCCTTTTATTTTCAGTCTAAATGCATCTTTGCAGGTTAGGTGAATTTCTTGAAGACAGCAGATACTTGGATTGTGTTTTTTTATCCATTGGGCCAGTCTATGTCTCTTGAGCAGGGAGTTCAAGCCATTCACATTTATTGAGAAAACTGATAAGTGAGACGGTTTTTTGTTCAGCTTGTTGGGTAGAACTTCATTGCGATGTTTTCTCTCCTGGGCCATTGTGGTATCTGGAATTTGATCTTTAGCTCTTGCATAGTTTTACATTCGTGGATCTTTCTTGTGCTGTTCTGTGTGTAACTCTCTTTTGAGTACTTCTTGGAGGGCTGGTCTTGTCTTGGTGAATTCCCTCAACCTTTGTTTATCTGAGAATGTCTTGATTTCTCCTTCGTATAGAAAACTTAGCTTAGCTGGGTACAAGATTCTAGGCTGGGCATTATTCTGTTTCAGAAGCGTGAAAATGGGGCCCCAACCTCTTCTTGCTTGTAAGGTTTCAGCTGAGAAATCTGGCGTAATTCTGATGGGTTTTCCTTTGTAAGTTACTTGTTTCTTTCTCCTTACAGCTCGGAGAAGGGACTCTTTAGTGGATATTTTGGTCAGCCTGATGACTACGTGGCGTGGTGTTTTCCTATTTGCTATGAATCTCCCAGGGGTCCTTTGAGCTTCTTGAATCTGTATGTCTAGAGTATTGGCAAGGCCTGGAAAATTTTCCTCGATTATGTCTTCAAATAGCTTGTCCAACCCTTGCTTATTATCTTCTTCACCCTCAGGAATGCCAATAACTCTCAAGTTAGGTTTCTTCACATAATCCCACATTTCTTGAAGACTCAGATCATTTCTCTTACTTTTTCGATCTATCTCTGTGACTGACTTATTTAGTTGGAAGGAGTTATCTTCAATTTCTGAGATTCTTTCCTCTGTTTGATCTACCCTGCTCTTGAGACTTTCCACAGTGTTTTGTAGCTCTCTGAGTGAATTCTTCACTTCTAGGAGTTCAGTTTGGTTTTTCTTCAATATTTCAATTTCTTTAGTGAATTTTTCCTCCAAATCCTGTATTTTTTTGTGTTTTCCTTGTGTTGTTTATCCATTGATTCTTGTATATTATTCAGCTTGTTTATAATCCATAATTGGAATTCTTCTTGTGACATGTTGGTGTTTTGAGTCTGGTTTGTGTCAAATGGTTGGGAGCTGGTATTTCTATTTGGGGATGAGCTTTCCATTTGATTCTTTGTGCTCTCCATGTTTTTTCGCTGCGTCCTTCCCATCTAGATTTATCGTTGGATTTTACTTATAGATTTAGTCTGGTTAACAGCACTCTTTGTGCTCTATTCTTAGGCTGTGAAACAGTCTAGGTATATTGCTTCTTTTGGCAAGAGGGGGAGACTGTTGTGTATTGTTTAGAGATTTTTCTGTTTCCGTTGGGGGACTGCTTCCGATGGGTCCAATCCTAGAGGATTGGAGTGATCCAAGACCGCTTTGGCGAGTTAGGACACTGTGTTGTGGTCTTTCAGAAGGTAGGCAGGGTCCACACTAATAGTAGACCGAAATTCTCTTTGTTTGTTTGTTTGTTTCCCTTTGGTTCTTCCTCTATAGGGGAAGTTTCTGTCTCTATCTGCAGGCAAGATACTAGCTAGGGGGAGAGGACGGTGACCTCACTTGCTCAGTGCCCCAGTTGTTGTAGCTCCCACGGGCAAAAGTCTGCCTTGGCCCAATGTCCCCAGGGATCAGGTTCCACACTCTCGCTTCTGGAGAAGTATTTAGTGTTTACACATGGGCGGGGACCCTATATAAGTCCGTGGACCAGGGGAGAGGGCCATCCAGGGAGCCTCTTGGTACCCTATTGCTCCGCAGTGACTTGGCTGTGGGCCCTAGAATGGCGATTGCGTGCCCGCAGATCGCCGGCACTGGGGGTGACTACTCAGGATCTGGTATGTACCAGAGCCAGGGACCTGGCCCATTCCGAAGCTCACCGTGGGTCCCCAGTTAGAAGGCGAAAAGAGAGAAGAAAGAAGAAAAAAAAAAGAAAAGGAAAGAGAGAAAAGAAAGAGGAGAAAACGAAAGAGAAAAGAAAAAAAAGAAGAAAAAGAAAAAAAAGAAAGAAACGCAAAAAGCCAAACCAAGAAACGCCAAAAACACCAAAAAAAATGAATAAAAACAAACTACATAGCACCTCACCACACCGCAAGGCAGAAAGATACACAAATCTGAAGTATATAATTCAGCGACTCAATGTTTTTTGTTTGTTTGTTTGTTTTACGCCTTAGCACGGCTCCGCCCCTTCACGCCCGCCCGGCTGGGTCCTGGGCGGTTTTGCAGTGGATTTCAAGATGGCGTCTGCGGGCCTGCACAGCTCCGAGGGTGGTGGGGATCCAACCTCCGCGCTCAAAAAGGCGCAGCAGCCAGAGGCCCGGAGGGCAAAGGTGCCTGCCGAGGCTGTCCGGCTCGTGAGCCGCTGGAAAAGAAAAAGAAAAAGAAAAGAAAAGAAAAAAAAAACCCCAAAAACAAACACAAACAAACAAAACCCAGAAAAAATTTACCAAGAATAAAATATACAGTTCGGCGAGCCTATTCTTCTTGTTTGTTTGTTTTTTTTATGCCTTAGCGCAGCTCTGCCCCTTCACCCCGAGCAGGGCCCCGGCATATCCTGCACTCCTGGCGTTGGTTCAGAGACCAGCGGAGGGCGCCGGGCAGAGAGAGCTGCTCGACACTTTATGGCTCCCGAGCGGTTTCGCCTCGCTTTCAAGATGGCGCCTGCTGAGCTCTGGGGCTGGAGGGGACCAGCTCCCCGGCAGGCAGAGACCGCCACTGTCCGGGGGCTGGCGAGCAAGGATGCGCACTGGGGGTCACCGGCTGGAGAACCGCCGAAAAAGGCAGCACGGGTACAACGCTATTTGCTGTCCGGGAATCTTTTGTGTTTTTCCACCCTGGTGCAGATCCGTCCCTCCTCGCCAAGTGCTGTCTCAGCTGAGATCCCCCAGGTTCTAAGGTAATTTCGCAAAAAAAGCCTCCTGTCTGCAATGTGCCACGTATCCCTCAGTGATCCTGCACTGGCCTGGGTCAGGGCTCTATTCAATTGGGAGCGGAGGGTAAGCCGCTTTCCCAAGAGGCTGCACCCACCCCGGCTGGGGGCGGGTGTATCCGACCCGCGCTCCGCTGGCTAGTGTCTGTCCTGCGTTCCTAATTTTTGTTCACCTCAGACCTCACTCGCTCTGGTTGTCCCACGCTGATTCTCTGTGGATTCACACCGCTGTTCCGGTGTGGGAGCGGTCCTCTAGCGTTGTGGCAGGTCCGGATCGATGCCTTCCTCCGGGATCGCAGATCCAGGCCGTCACCACCACTCCGCCATCTTTCTTCTTCCTAAGAAAAGAATTCTTAAAGGAACGGGATGACCATGCGGATCCTGTTTAATTCTCTGAAACAGAATCCGCCCTTTCACCTGCCAAACACATGCCCACTTCTCCCCTCTGGGGATAGTAAAAACAAGCCAGCGAACTAACAGACGGCCTGACCCCCCCAGCCACACCGACCCCACAAAAAAAAAAAAAAAAGTACCCTCCAGCTACTAATTATAATGATAACTTGCAAAATTTCCCTGCATTTTTAAACAATGGAAAATTGAAGGTGGGATGACACTTAGAAGAATGGCTTCTTGTCAGTCTCCACTAACAAAAATAGGCAACACCAAGTCAGCTACCCCTCAGGATAGTTAAGTCCGTGGCAGCCATCTTGGGTTTCAGGAGGCACATACAAACGTTATCACAATTATGGTGAAAGGCTGAAAACCTGCAAATAATTTTCAACGTACTGGTTAATTGAAAACCTCTGCAGCATACTTCTTGAACCAGCCAGTTACCTGTGCCCACGCATAGAAGAGTATATAGAACTATGGGGGATTCCCAGCTGATGAAGCAAAGGATTCTTAAAGGAACGGGATGACCATGCGGATCCTGTTTAATTCTCTGAAACAGAATCCGCACTTTTCACCTGCCAAACACATGCCCACTTCTGCTCTCTGGGGATAATAAAAACAAACCAGCGAACTGACAGAGGGCCTGACCCCACCGTCAACACCGACTCCACAAAAAAAAAAAAAGTACGCTCCAGCTACTAATGATAATGCTGACTTGCAAAATATGCCTGCATTTTTAAACAATGGAAAAATGATGGTGGGATCATACTTAGAGAATGGCTTCTTGTCAATCTACAATAACAAAAATAGGCAACACGAAGTCAGCTACGCCTCAGAATAGTTATGTCCGTGGCAGCCATCTTGGGTTTCAGGAGGCATATACAAACGTTATCACAATTCTGGTGAAAAGCTGAAAATCTGCAAATAATTTTCAACGTACTGGTTAATTGAAAAGCTCTGCGGGATACTTCCTGGAACTAGCCAGTTACCTGTGCCCACGCATAGAGGAGTATATAGAACCATGGTGGATTGCCAGCTGATGAAGCAAAGTATTCTTAAAGGAACGGGATGACCATGCGGATCCTGTTTAATTCTCTGTAACAGAATCCGCCCATTTCACCTGCCAAACTCATGCCTACTTAACAAACCAGCGAACTGAAAGAGGGCCTGACCACCCCATCCACACCGACCCCACAAAAAAAAAACAAACATACCCTCCAGGTACTAATTATAATGCTAACTTGCAAAATTTCCCTCCATATTTAAACATGGAAAACATATTTAAACATATTTAAAATGGAAAATTGATGGTCGGATGATACTTAGAAGAATGGCTTCTTGTCAATCTCCACTAGCAAAAATAGGCAACATCAAGTCAGCTACGCCTCAACATAGTTATGTCCGTGGCAGCCATCTTGGGTTTCAGGAGGCACATACAAACGTTATCACAATTATGGTGAAACGCTGGACACTTGCAAATAATTTTCAACGTACTGGTTAATTGAAAAGCCGTGCGGCATACTTGTTGGAAAAAGCCAGTTACCTGTGTCCATGCATAGAGGAGTATATAGAACCATGGTGGATTCCCAGCGGATGAAGCAAAGGATTCTTAAAGGAACGGGATGACCATGTGGATTCTCATTAATTCTCTGAAACAGAATCTGCACTTTTCACCTGCCAAACACATGCCCACTTCTCCTCTCTGGGGATAATAAAAACAAACCAGCAAATTGACAGAGTGCCTGACCCGCCGATCCAAACCGACCCCACAAAAAAATAAAACGACCCTCCAGCTACTAATTATAATGCTAACTTGCAAAATTCCCTGCATTTTTAAACAATGGAAAAATGATGGTGGGATGATACTTAGAAGAATGGCTTCTTGTCAGTCACCACTAACAAAAATAGGCAACACCAAGTCAGCTACGCCTCAGCATACTTAGGTTCGTGGCAGCCATCTTGGGCTTCAGGAGGCACATACAAACGTTATCACAATTATGGTGAAACGCTGAAAACCTGCAAATAATATTGAACGTACTGGTTAATTGGAAAGATCTGCAGCATACTTCTTGGAACAAGCCAGTTACCTGTGCCCACGCATAGAGGAGTATATAGAACCATGGCGGATTCCCAGCTGATGAAGCACAGGATTCTTAAAGAAACGGGATGACCATGCGGATCCAGTTTAATTCTCTGAAACAGAATGCGCACTTGTAACTTGCCAAACACATGCCCACTTCTCCTCTCTGGGGATAATAAAAACAAACCAGCGAACTGACAGAGGGCCTGACCCCCCCATCCACACCGACTCCACAAAAAAAAAAAAAATAAACCCTCGAGGTACTAATTATAATGCTAACTTGCAAAATTTCCCCGCATTTTTAAACAATGGCAAAATGATGGTGGGATGATTCTTAGAAGAATGGCTTCTTGTCAGTCTCCACTAAAAGAAATAGGCAACACGAAGTCAGCTACGCCTCAGCATAGTTATGACCGTGGCAGCCATCTTGGGTTTCAGGGGCACATACAAACGTTATCACAATTACGGTGAAACGCTGAAAACATGCAAATAATTTTCAACGTACTGGTTAATTGAAAAGCTCTGCGGGATACTTCTTGGAACAAGGCAGTTACCTGTGCCCACGCATAGAGGAGTATGTAGAAACATGGTGGATTCCCAGCTGATGAAGCAAACGATTCTTAAAGGAACGGGATGACCATGCGGATCCTGTTTAATTCTCTGAAACAGAATCCGCCCTTTTACCTGCCAAACACCTGCCCACTTCTCCTCTCTGGGGATAATAAAAACAAACAACCGAACTGACAGAGGGGCAGACACCCCCATCCACAATGACCACACACACACACAAAAAAAAGTAACCTCCAGCTACTAATTATAATGCTAACTTGCAAAATTCCCTTCCATTTTTAAACAATGGAAAAATGATGGTGGGATGATACTTAGAAGAATGGCTTCTTGTCAGTCTCCACTAACAAAAATAGGCAACACCAAGCCAGTTACGCCTCAGCATAGTTATGTCCGTGGCAGCCATCTTGGGTTTCAGGAGGCACATACAAACGAAATCACAATTATGGTGAAACGCTGAAAACCTGCAAGTAATTTTCAACGTACTGGTTAACTGAAAAGCTCTGGGGCATACTTCTTGGAACAAGCCAGTTACCTGTTCCCACGCATAGAGGACTATATAGAACCATTGGGATTCCCAGCTGATGAACGAAAGGTTTCTTAAAGGAACGGGGTGACCATGCGGATCCTGTTTAATTCTCTGAAACAGAATCCACACTTTCACCTGCCAAACACATGCCCACTTATCCTCTCTCGGGATAACAAAAACAAACCAGCGAACTGACAGAGGGCCTGACACCCTCATCCACACCGACCCCACAAAAAAAAGAAAAAAACCTTCCCTCCAGCTACTAATTATAATGCTAACTTGCAAAATTTCTCTGCATTTTTAAACAATGGCAAAATGATAGTGGGATGATACTTAGAAGAATGGCTTCTTGTCAGTCTCCACTAACAAAAATAGGCAACACCAAGGCAGCTACACCTCAGCATAGTTATGTCCGTGGCAGCCATCTTGGGCTTCAGGAGGCACATACAAACGTTATCACAATTATGATGAAAGCCTGAAAACCTGCAAAGGATTTTCAAAGTACTGGTTAATTGAAAAGCTCTGTGGCATACTTCTTGGAACAAGACAGTTATCCGTGCCCACATATACAGTACTATATAGAAAAATGGTGGATTCCCAGCTGATTAAGTAAAGCATTCTTAAAGGAACGGGATGACCATGCGGATCCTGTTAATTCTCTGAAACAGAATCCGACCTTTTCACCTGCCAAACACATGCCAACTTCTCCTCTCTGGGGATAATACAAAGAAACCAGCGAACTGACAGAGGGCCTGACCCACCCGTCCACACCGATCGCGCAAAAAAAAAAAAAAAGTACCCTTCAGCTACTAATTATAATGCTAACTTTCAACATTTCCCTGCATTTTTAAACAATGGAAAAATGATGGTGGGATGATACTTAGAAGAATGGCTTCTTGTCAGTCTCCACTAACAAAAATAGGCAAGACCAGGTTAGCTACGCCTCAGCATAGTTATGTCCTTGGTAGCTAACTTGGGATTCAGGAGGCACATAGAAACGTTATCACAATTATGGTGAAACGCTGAAAACCTGCAAAAAATTTTTAACGTACTGGTTAATTGAAAAGCTCTGCAGCATACTTCTTGGAACAAGGCCTTAACCTGTGCCCACGCATAGAAGAGTATATAGAACCATAGTGGTTTCCCAGCTGATGAAGCAAAGGATTCTTAAAGGAACGGGAACACCATGTGGATCCTGTTTAATACTCTGAAAGAGAATCCACACTTTACACCTGCCAAACACATGCCCACTTCTCCTCTATGAGGATAATAAAAACAAACCAGCGAACTGACAGAGGGCCTGAACCCCCCATCCACACCAACACCACAAAACAAACAAAAAAAAAAAGTATCCTCCAGCTACTAATTGTAATGCTAACTTGCAAAATTTCCCTGCATTTTTAAACAATGGAAAAATGATGGTGGGATGATACTTAGAAGAATGGCTTCTTGTCAGTCTCCACTAACAAAAATAGGCAACACCAAGTCACCTACGCCTAAGCATAGTTATGTCCGTGGCAGCCATCTTGGGTTTCAGGAGGCACATACAAACGTTATCACAATTATGGTGAAACGCTGAAAACCTGCAAATAATTTTCAACGTACTTGTTAATTGAAAAACTGTGCTGCATACTTCTTGGAAGAAGCCAGTTACCTGTGCCCACGCATAGAGGATTATATAGAACAATTTGGATTCCCAGCTGATGTAGCAAAGGATTCTTAAAGAAACGGGATGACCATGCGGATCCTGTTTAATTCTCTGAAACAGGATCCGCACTTTTCACCTGTCAAACACATGCCCACTTCTCCTCTCTGCGGATAATATAAACAAACCAGCAAACTGACAGAGGGCCTGACCCCCCCCATCCACACCGACCAAACAAAAAAAAAACAAAAAAAAACGTACACCCCAGCTACTAATTATAATGCTATCTTGCAAAATTTCCCTGCATTTTTAAACAATGGAAAAATGATGGTGGGATCACACTTAGAAGAATGGCTTCTTGTCAGTCTCCACTAACAAAAATAGGCAACACCAAGTCAGCTACGCCTCAGCATAGTTATGTAAGTGGGAGTCATCTTGGGTTTCAGGAGGCACATACAAAAGTTATCACAATTATGGTGAAACGCTCAAAACCTGCAAATAATTTTCAACGTACTGGTTAATTCAAAAGCTCTGCGGCATACTTCTTGGAACAAGCCAGTTACCTGTGCCCACGCATACAGGACTATATAGAATCATGGTGGATTCCCTGCTGATGCAGAAAAGTATTGTTGAAGTATCGGTATGACCATGCGGATCCTGTTTAATTCTCTGAAACAGAATCCGCACATTTCACCTACCAAACAGATGCCCACTTCTCCTCTCTGGGGATAATAAAAACAAACCAGCGAACTGACAGAGGGCCTGACCCCCTCATCCACACCGACCCCACCAAAAAAAAAAAAAAAACAAAGGAACCATCCAGCTACTAATTATAATGCTAACTTGCAAAATTTGCCTGCATTTTTTTTTCAATTTAATTTTACAAAATCAAAGAGTCTAATAGTATATCTCGTTAGATACAGTATGTCCTCATAATGTATACATTATTTCTTGTACAATAATATGAAATAATATGGGAAATATTCATGATAAATTATTAAGTGAACAGTGCAAGTTAAAAACAACGGTTTCATATTTTTTTCCCCACCCACCCTTTCCCGAGTCAGCACATTGAAGTGTTACCACTCCCCAAACAGAGTGCAATGCACTCATTTGTAAGGCATACCCCCATCCCCTCCCCCACCCCCCACCTCAGTCTGATGTCCAATTGGTGTCATTCCCAGATTTGAATTTAGGTGATGATCAGGGAAACCAATTTTCTGGTGAGTACATGTGATGCTTGTTTTTCCATTCTTAGGATACTTCACTTAATATAATGGGTTCCAACACTCTCCAGGAGAACCATAGAGATGTCGTATCTTCATCATTCCTTATAGCTGAGTAATATTCCATGGTATACATATACCACAGTTTACTAATCCAATCATGTATTGATGGGCATTTGCGTTGTTTCCACATCTTTGCTATTGTTAATTGTGCTGATATAAACATTCGGGTACATGTGTCTTTGTTACAGAATGACCTTTTTTCCTTTGGGTACATGCCCTGTAATGGCATTGCTGGGTCAAAGGGCCGGTCTACTTGAATCTGTTTAAGATACCTCCATAATGCATTCCACAGGGGTTGCACTAGTTTGCAGTCCCACCAGCAGTGTATTAGTGTTCCTGTCTCTCCACACCCACGCCAACATGTGTTGTTTTGGGTTTTTTTGATAAACGCCATTCTCACTGGGGTTAAGTGATATCTCATTGTGGTTTTGTTTGATTTCCTGGATGATTAGAGATGTTGAACAATTTTTCATATGTTTGTTAGCGATTTTTATATCCTCTTTTGAAAAATTTCTATTGATGTCCTTTGCCAAATTTTGATAGGGTTGCTCATTTTTTCTTGCTGATTTTCCTGAGTCCGCAGAGCTTTTCCATTAACCAGTACATTGAAAATTATTCGCAGGTTTTCAGCGTTATACCATTATTGTGATAAAGTTTGCATGTGTCTCCTGAAACCCAAGATGACTGCCACGGACATAACTATGCTGAGGCGTAGCTGACTTGGTGTTGCCTATTTTTGTTAGTGGAGACTGACAAGAAGCCATTCTTCTAAGTATCATCCCACCATCATTTTTCCATTGTTTAAAAATGCAGGGAAATTTTACAAGTTAGCATTATAATTAGTAGCTGGACGGTACGTTTTTTGTTTTTTTTTGTGGGGTCGGTGTGGATGCGGGGGTCAGGCCCTCTGTCAGTTCGCTGGTTTGTTTTTATTATCCACAGAGAGGAGAAGTGGGCATATGTTTGGCAGGTGAAAAGTGCGGATTCTGTTTCAGAGAATTAAACAGGATCCGCATGGTCATCCCCTTCCTTTAAGAATCCTTTGCTTAATCAACTGGGAATCCACCATGGTTCTATATACTCCTCTATGCATGGGCACAGGAAACTGGCTTGTTCCAAGAAGTATGCCACAGAGCTTTTCAATTAACCAGTACGTTTAAAATTATTTGCAGGTTTTCAGCGTTTCACCGCAATTGTGATAACGTTTGTATGTGCCTCTTGAAACCCAAGATGGCTGCCATGGACATAACTATGCTGACGCGTAGCTGACTTGGTGCTACATATTTTTGTTAGTGGAGTCTGACAAGAAGCCATTCTTCTACGTATCATCCCACCATCATTTTTCCATTGTTTAAAATGCAGGGAAATTTTGAAAGTTAGCATTATAATTATTACCTGTAGGGAACGTTTTTTTTTTGTGGGGTCGGTGTAGATACGGGGGTGAGATCCTCTGTCAGTTCGCTGGTTTGTTTTTCTTATCCCCAGAGAGGAGAAGTGGGCATGTGTTTGGCAGGTGAAAAGTGCGGATTCTTTTTCAGACAATTAAACAGGATCGGCATGGTCATCCCGTTCCTTTAAGAATCCTTTGCTTCATCAGCTGGGAATCCACCATGGGTCTATATACTCCTCTAGGCATGGGCCCTGGTAACTGGCTTGTTCCAAGAAGTACGCCACACAGATTTTCAATTAACCAGTACGTTGATAATTATTCGCAGGTTTTCAGCGTTTTACCATAATTGTGATAACGTTTGTATGTGCCTCCTGAAACCCAAGATGGCTGCCACGGACATAACTATGCTGAGGCGTAGCTGACTTGGTGTTGCCTATTTTTGTTAGTGGAGACTGACAAGAAGCCATTCTTCTAAGTATACCACCATCATTTTTCCATTGTTTAAAAATGCAGGGAAATTTTGCAAGTTAACGTTTTAATTAGTAGCTGGAAGGTCCGGTTTTTTTTTTTTTTGTAGGGTCGGTGTAGATGGGGGGGTCAGGCCCTCTGTCAGTTCGCTGGTTTGTTTTTATTATCCCCAGAGAGCAGAAGTGGGCATGTGTTCGGCAGGTCAAAGGTGCCGATTCTCTTTCAGAGAATTAAACAGTATCCGCATGGTCTTCTGGCTCCTGTAAGAATCCTTTGCTTCATGAGCTGGGAATACACCATGGTTCTATATACTCCTCTATGCGTGGGCACAGGTAACTGGCTTGTTCCAAGAAGTATGCCACAGAGCTTTTGAATTAAGCAGTACGTTGAAACTTATTTGCAGGTTTTCAGCGTTTCACCATAATTGTGATAACGTTTGTATGTGCCTCCTGAAACCCAAGATGGCTGCCACGGACATAACTCTGCTGAGGCATAGCTGACTTGGTGTTCACTATTTTTGATCGTGGAGATTGAGAAGAAGCCATTCTTCTAAGTATCATCGCACCATCATTTTGCCATTGTTTAAAAATGCAAGGAAATTTTTCAGGTTAGCATTATAAAAGTAGCTGCAGGGTACTTTTTGTTTTTTTTGTCGGGTTGGGGTGGATGGGGTGTCAGGCCGTCTGTCAGTTCGCTGGTTTGTTTTTATTATCCCCAGAGAGGAGAAGTGTGCATGCGTTTGGTAGGGGAAAAGGGCGGATTCTGTTTCAGAGAATTAAACAGGATCCGCATGGTCATCCGGTTCCTTTAAGGATCCTTTGCTTCATCATCTGGGAATCTACCATGGTTCTATATATTCCTCTATGTGTGGGCACAGGTACTGGCTTGGTCCAAGAATTGTACCACAGAGTTTGTTAATTAACCAGTACGTTGAAAATTATTTGCAGGTTTTCAGCGTTTCACCATAACTGTGATAATGTTTGTATGTGCCTGCTGAAACCCAAGATGGCTGTCACAGACATAAATATGCTGAGGCGTAGCTGACTTGGTGTTGCCTATTTTTGTTAGTGGAGACTGACAAGAAGCCATTCTTCTAAGTAACATCCCATCATTATTTTTCCATTGTTTAAAAATGCAGGGAAATTTTGCAAGTTAGCATTATACTTAGTAGCTGGAGGGTACTTTTTTTTTTTTTTTTTTGGTGTTAGTGTGGATGGGGGGGTCAGGCCCTCTGTGAGTTGGCTGTTTTGTTTTTATTATCCCCAGAGAGGAGAAGTGGGCATGTTGTTGCAGGTGAAAAGAGCAGATTCTGTTTCAGAGAATTAAACAGGATCCGCATGGTCATCCCATTCCTTTAAGAATCTTTTGCTTAATCAGCTGTGAATCCACCATGGTTCTATATACTCCTCTATGCGTGGGGACAGGTAACTGGCTTGTTCCAAGAAGTATGCCGCAGGGCTTTTCAATTAAACAGTACGTTTAAAATTATTTGCAGGTTTTCAGCGTTTCACCATAATTGTGATAACGTTTCTGTATGCATCCTGAAGCCCAAGAAGGCTGCCACGGACATAACTATGCTGAGGCGTAGCTTAATTGGTGTTGCCTATTTTTGTTAGTGGAGACTGAAAAGAAGCCATTCTTCTAAGTATCATCCCACCATCATTTTTCCATTGTTTAAAAATGCAGGGAAATTTTGCAAGTTAGCATTATAATTAGTAGCTGGAAGGTACGTTTATTTTTTTTTTGTGGGTTCGGTGTGGATGGGGGGGTCAGGCTGTCTGTCAGTTCACTTTTGTTTTTATTATCCCTAGAGAGGAGAAGTGGGCATGTGTTTGGCAGGTGAGAAGTGCAGATTCTGTTTCAGAAAATTAAACAGGATCCGCATGGTCATCCCGTTCCTTTAAGAATCCTTTGCTTCATCAGCTGGGCATCCACCATGGTTCTATATACTCCTCTATGCGTGGGCACAGGTAACTGTCTTGTTCCAAGAAGTATGCCGCAGAGCTTTTTAATTAACCAGTACGTTGAAAATTATTTGCAGGCTTTCAGCCTTTCCCCATAATTGTGATAACGGTTGTATGTGCCTCGTGAAACCCAAGATGGCTGCCATGGACACAACTATTCTGTGACGTAGCTGCCTTGGTGTTGCCTATTTTTGTTAGTGGAGACTGACAAGAAGCCATTCTTCTAACTATCATCCCACCATAGTTTTTCCATTGTTTAAAAATGCAGGGAAGTTTTGCAAGTTAGCATTATAATTAGTAGATGGAGGGTACTTTTTTTTTTGTGGGGTCAGTGTGTATGGGGGGGTCAGGCCGTCTGTCTGTTGGCTGGTTTGTTTTTATTATCCCCAGAGAATAGAAGTGGGCAAGTGTATGGCAGGTGAAAATTGCGGATTCTGTTTCAGAGAATTAAACAGGATGGGAATGGTCATCCCATTCCTTTAAGAATCCTTTGTTTCATCAGCTGGGAATCCACCAGGATTCTATATACTCCTCTATGCGTGGGTACAGGTAATTGTCTTGTTCCAAGAAGTATCCCGCAGAGCTTTTCAAATAACCAGTACGTTGAAAATTATTTGCAGGTTTTCATCATTTCACCATAATTGTGATAACGTTTTTATGTCCCTCCTGAAGCCGAAGATGTCTACCACGGAGATAACTATGCTGAAGAGTAGCAGACTTGGTGTTGCCTATTTTTGTTATTGGAGACTGACAAGAAGGCATTCTTCTAAGTGTCATCTGAACATCATTTTTCCATTGTTTAAAAATGCAGGGAAATTTTGCAACTTAGCATTATAATTAGTAATTGGAGGGTACTTTTTTTTTTTTTTTGGTGAGGTCGGTATGGATTAGGGGGTCAGGCCCTCTGTCAGTTCGCTCTTTTGTTTTTATTATCCCCAAAGAAGAGAAGTGGTAATGTGTTTGGCAGGTGAAAAGTGCAGATTCTGTTTCAGAGAATTAAACAGGATCCGCATCATCATCCCGTTCCTTTAAGATCCTTTGGTTTATCAGCTGGGAATCCACCATGGTTCTATATACTCCTCTATGCGTGGGCACAGGTAACTGGCTTGTTCCAAGAAGTATGCCGCACAGCCTTTCAATTAACCAGTACGTTGAAAATTATTTGCAGGTTTTCAGCATTGCACCATAATTGTGATAACGTTTCTATGTGCCTCCTGAAGCCCAAGATGCCTGCCAGGGACCTAACTATGGCGTATGAGGCGTAGCTGACTTGGTGTTGCATATTTTTGTTACAAGAGACTGACAAGAAGCCATTCTTCTAAGTATCATCCAACCATCATTTTTCCGTTGTTTAAAAATGCATGGAAATTTTGCAAGTTAGCATTATAATTAGTAGCTGGAGGTTACTTTTTTTTTTTTGTGGGGTTGGTGTTAATGGGGGTGTCAGGCAATCTGTCAGCTCACTGGTTTGTTTTTATTATCCCCAGAGAGGAGAAGTGGGCATGTGTTTGGCAGGTTAGAAGTGCAGATTAGGTTTCAGAGAATTAAACAGGATCCGCATGGTCATCCCGTTCCTTTAAGAATCCTTTGCTTCATCAGCTGGAAATCCACCATGGTTCTATATACTCCTCTATCCGTGGGAACAGGTAACTGGTTTGTTCCAAGAAGTATGCCTCAGAGCTTTTCAATTAACTAGTAGGTTGAAAATTATTTGCAGGTTTTCAGCCTTTCCCCATAATTGTGATAACGGTTGTATGTGTCTCATGAAGCCCAAGATGGCTCCCACGGACACAGCTATTCTGAGACGTAGCTGCCTTGGTGTTGCCTATTTTTCTTAGTGGAGACTGACAAGAAGCCATTCTTCTAAGTATCATCCACCATCATTTTTGCATTGTTTAAGAACGCAGGGAAATTTTGAAAGTTAGCATTATAATTAGTAGCTGGAGGGTACTTTTTTTTTTTTTTCCATTGATAGGGTCGGTTAAGATGGGGGGCTCAGGCCCTCTGTCATTTCGCTGGTTTGTTTTTTTATCCCCAAAGAGGAGAAGTAGGCATGTGCTTTGCAGGTGAAAAGTGTGGATTCTGTTTCAGAGAATTAAACAGGAGCCGCATGGTCATCCCATTCCTTTAAGAATCCTTTGCTTCTTCAAATGGGAAGCCACCATGGTTCTATATACTCCTCTATGCATGGGCACAGGTAACTGGCTTGTTCCAAGAAGTATGCCGCAGAGCTTTTCAATTAACCTGTACGTTGAAAATTATTTGCAGGTTTTCAGCGTTTGACTCTATTTGTGATAACGTTTGTATGTGCCTCCTGAAACCCAAGATGGGTTCCACGGACATAACTATGCTCAGGAGTAGCTGACTTGGTGTTGCCTATTTTTGTTAGTGGAGACAGACAAGAAGCCATTCTTCTAAGTATCATCCCACCATCATTTTTCTATTGTTTAAAAATGCAGGGAAATTTTGCAAGTTAGCATTATAATTAGTAGCTGGAGGGTACGTTTCTTTTTTTCTGTGGGGTCGTAGTGGATGGGCGGGTCTGGCCCTCTGTCACTTCGCTGGTTTGTTTTTATTACCCCAAAGAGGAGAAGTGGGTATGTGTTTGGCAGGTGAAAAGTGTGGATTCTGTTTCAGAGAATTAAACAGGATCCGCATGGTCATCCCGTTCCTTTAAGAATCCTTTGCCTCATCAGGTGGGATTCCACCATGGTTCAATATACTCCTCTATGCGTTGGCACAGGTAACTGGCATGTTCCAAGAAGTATGCCGCAGAGCTTTTCAATTAACAAGTACGTTGAAAATTATTTGAGAGTTTTCAGCGCTTCACCATAATTGTGATAACGTTTGTATGTGCCTCCTCAAACCCAAGATTGCTGCCACGGATTTAACTATGCTGAGGCATAGCTGAGTGGGTGTTGCCTATTTTTGTTAGTGGAGCCTGACAAGAAGCCATTCTTCTAAGTATCATGCCACCATCAGTTTTCCGTTGTTTATATATACAGGGAAATTTTGCCAGCTAGCATCAGAATTAGTACCTGGAGGGTACGTGTTTATATTTTTTTGGGGTGTCCGTGTGGTAGGGGGGCCAGGCCCTCTGTCAGTTCGCAGGTTTGTTTTTATTATCCCCAGAGAGGAGAAGTGGTCATGTGTTTGGCAGGTGAAAAGTGTGGATTCAGTTTCAGAGAATTAAACAGGATCCCCATGATCATCCCGTTCCTTTAAGAATCCTTTGCTTCATCAGCTGGGAATCCACCATGGTCCTATATACTCCTCTATGCGTGCGTAGAGGTACCTGCCTTGTTCCAAGAAGTATGCTGGAGAGCTTTTCAATTAACCAGTACGTTGAAAATTATTTGCAGGTTTTCAGCGTTTCACCATAATTGTGATAATGTTTGAATGTGCCTCCTGAAACCCAAGATGGCTGCCACGAACATAACTATGCTGAGGCATAGCTGACTTGGTATTGCCTATTTTTGTTAGTGGAGACTGACAAGAATCCATGCTTCTAAGTATCATTCCACCATCATTTTTCCATTGTTTAAAAATGCAGGGAAATTTTGCAAGTTAGCATTATAATTAGTAGCTGGAGGGTACTTATTTTTTTTTTTGTGGGGTAGGTGTGGATAGGGGGGTCAGGGCCTATGTCAGTTCGCTGGTTTGTTTTTATTATCCCCAGAGAGGAGAAGTGGGCATGTGTTTGACAGGTGAAAAGTGCGGATTTTGTTTCAGATAATGAAATGGATCCGCATGGTCATCCCGTTCCTTTAAGAATCCTTTTCTTCATCAGCTGGGAATCCACCATGGTTCTATATACTCCTCTATGCGTGGGCACAGGTACCTGGCTTGTTCCAAGAAGTATGCCGCAGAGCTTTTCAATTTACCAGTATGTTGAAAATTACTTGAGGGTTTTCAGCATTTCACCATGATTGTGATAACGTTTGTAATTACCTCCTATAACCCAAGATGGCTGCCACAGACATAACTATGCTAAGGCTTAGCTGACTTGCTGTTGCCTATTTTTGTTAGTGGAGACTGACAAGAAGCCATTCCTCTAAGTATAATCCCACCATCATTTTTCCATTGTTTAAAAATGCAGGGCAATTTTGCATGTTACCCATATAATTAGTAGCTGGAGGGTACGTTTTTTTTTTTTTTTTGGTGGGTTCGGTGTCGATGGGGGGATCAGGACCTCTGTCAGTTCACTAGTTTGTTTTTATTATCCCCTAGAGGAGAAGTGCGCATGTGTTTGGCAGGTGAAAAGTGCGGATTCTGTTTCAGAGAATTAAACTGGATCCGCATGGTCATCCCGTTCCTTTAAGAATCCCTTGCTTCAACAGCTGGGATTCCACCATGGTTCTATATACTCCTTCTTGGGTGTGCACAGGTAACTGGCTTGTTCCAAGAAGTATGCGGCAGAGCTTTTCAATTAACCAGTACGTTGAAAATTATTTCAGGGTTTTAGGGGTTCACCATAATTGTCACAACGTTTGTATGTGCCTCCTGAAACCCAAGATGGATGCCACTGACATAACTATGCTCAGGCGTAGCTGACTTGGTTTTGCCTATTTTTGTTATTGGAGACTGACAAGAAGACATTCTTCTAAGTAACCTGCCACGATGATTTTTCCGTTGTTAAAAATGCAGACAAATTTTGCAAGTTAGCATTATAATTAGTGGCTGGAGGGTACTTTTTTTTTTTTTTTTTTGGTGAGGTCGGTGTGGATGGGGGGTAAGGCCCTCTGTCAGTTTGCTGGTTTCTTTTTATTATCCCCAGAGAGGAGAAGTGGGCATGTGTTTTGCAGGTGAAAAGTGCAGATTCTGTTTCAGAGAATTAAACAGGATCCGCATGGCCATCCTGTTCCTTTAAGAATCCTTTGCTTCTTAAGCTGGGAATCCACCATGGTTGTATATACTCCTCTATGCGTGGGCACAGTTACCTGTCTTGTTCCAAGAAGTATGCCACAGAGCTTTTAAAATAACCAGTACATTGAAAATTATTTGCAGGTTTTCAGCGTTTCACCATAATTGTGATAACGTTTGTATGGGCCTCCCGAAACCCAAGATGGCTGCCATGGACATAACTATGCTGAGGCGTAGGTGACTTGGTGTTGCCTATTTTTCTTAGTGGAGACTGACAAGAAGCCATTTTTCTAAGTATGATTCCACCATCATTTTTCCATTGTTTAAAAATGCAGGGCAATTTTTAAAGTTAGAATTATAATTAGTACATGGAGGGTACATTTTTTGTTTGTTTTTTTATGGGGTTGGTGTGGATAGGGTTGTAAGGCCCTCTCTCAGTTCTCTGGTTTGTTTTTATTATCCCCAGAGAGGAGCAGTGGGCATGTTGTTGGCAGTTGAAAAGTGTGGATTCTGTTTCAGAGAATTAAACGAGATCCACATGGTCATTCCTTTCCTTTATGAATCCCTTGGTTCATCAGCTGGGAATCTACCATGGTTCTATATACTCCTCTATGAGTGGGCACACGTAACTGGCTTTTTCCAACAAGTATGCTGGAGAGCTTTTCAATTAACCAGTACGTTCAAAATTATTTGCAGGTTTTCAACGTTTCACCATAATTCTGATAACGTTTGTATGTGCCTCCTGAAATCCAAGATGGCTGCAACGGACATAATTCTGCTGAGGCGTAGCTGACTTGGTGTTGCCGATTTTTGTTAGGGGAGACTGACAAGAAGCCATTCTTCTAGGTATCATCCCACCATCATTTTTCCATTGTTTAAAAATGCAGGGAAATTTTGCAACTTAGCATTATAATTAGTAGCTGGAGGGCACTTTTTTTTTTTTTTATGGGGTCAGTTTGGATAGGTGTGTAAGGCCCTCTCTCAGTTGGCTGGTTTGTTTATTTTATCCCCAGAGATTAGAGGTGGACATGTGTTTGGAGGGGAAAAGTGCGGATTCTGTTTCAGAGAAGTAAACAGCATGTGCATGGTCATTCCGTTCCTTTAAGAATCCTTTGCTTCATCAGCTGGGAATCCACCATGGTTCTATATACTCCTATATGCGTGGGCACAGGTAACTGGCTTGTTCCAAGAAGTTATCTGCAGAGCTTTTAAATTATCCATTACGTTGAAAATTATTTGCAGGTTTACACCGTTTCACCATAATTGTGATAACGTTTGTATGTGCCTCCTGAAACCCAAGATGGCTGCCACGGACATAACTATGCTGAGGCTTAGCTGACTTCGTGTTGCCTATTTTTGTTAGTGGAGACTGACAAGAAGCCATTCTTCTAAGTATCATCCCACCATCATTTTTCCATTGTTTAAAAAGGCAGGGAAATTTTGGAAATTAGCATTATAATTAGTAGCTGAAGGGTACATTTTTTTTCTTTTTTTTCGGGTCGGTGTGGATAGGGGGATCAGGCCCTCTGTCAGTTCGCTCGTTTGTTTTTATTATACCCAGAGAAGAGAAGTGGGCATGTGTTTTGCAGGTCAAAAGTGCGGATTCTGTTTCTGAGATTTAAACAGGATCTGCTTGGTCATCCCGTTCCTTTAAGAATCATTTTCTTCATCAGCTGGGAATCCACCATGGTTCTATATACTCCTCTATGCGTCGGCACAGGTACCTGGCTTGTTCCAAGAAGTATGCCACAGAGCTTTTCAATTAACCAGTACGTTGAAAATTATTTGCAGGTTTTCAGCGTTTCACTATAATTGTGACAAGGTTTGCATGTGCCTCCTGAAACCCAAGATGTATCCCACGGACATAACTATGCTGATGCGTAGCTCACTTGCTGTTGCCTATTTTTGTTAGTGGAATCTGACAAGAAGCCATTCTTCTAAGTATCATCTCACCATCAGTTTTTCATTTTTTAAAAATAAAGGGTAATTTTGCAAGTTAGCATTATAATTAGTAGCTGGAGGGTACGTATTTTTTTTTTGGTTGGGTTGGTGTGGATGGGTGTGTCAGGCCCTCGGTCAGTTCGCCGGTTTGTTTTTATTTTCCCCAGAGAGGAGATGTTGCCATGTGTATGGCAGGTGAAAAGTTCGGATTCTGTTTCAGAGAATTAAACAGGATCCGCATGGTCATCCCGTTCCTTTAAGAATCATTTGCTTCATCAGCTGGGAATCCACCATGGTTCTATATACTCCTCTATGCGTGGGCACAGGTAACTGGCTTGTTCCAAGAAGTATGCCACAGAGCTTTTCAATTAACCAGTACGTTGAACATTACTTGCAGGTTTTCAGCGTCTCACCATAATTGTGATAAAAGTTGTATGTGCCTCCTGAGACCCAAGATGGCTGCCACGGACATAACTATGCTGAGGCGTAGCTGACTTGGTGTTGCCTATTTTTGTTAGTGGAGACTGACAAGAAGCCATTCTTCTAAGTATCATGCCACCATCATTTTTCCGTTGTTTAAAAATGCAGGGAAATTTTGCAAGTTAGCATTATAATTAGTAGCTGTAGGGTACGCTTTTTTTTTTGGTGAGGGGGGTCAGTGTGGATGGGTTGGTCAGCCCCTCTGTCAGTTCACTGTTTTGTTTTTCTTATCTCCAGAGAGGAGATGTGCGCATGTGTTTGGCAGCTGAAAAGGGCTGATTCTCTTTCTGAGAATTAAACAGGATCCGCATGGCCACCCCTTTCCTTTAAGAATACCTTGCTTCATCAGCTGGGAATCCACCATGGTTCCCTATACTCCTCTATGCGTGGGCACAGGTAACTGTCTTATTCCAAGAAATATGTCGCAGAGCTTTTCAATTAACCAGTATGTTCAAAATTACTTGCAGTTGTTCAGCCTTTGACCATAATTGTGATAACGTTTGTATATGCACCTGAAACCCAATATGGCTGCCACGGACATAACTATGGTGAGGCATAACTGACTTGGTGTTGCCTATTTATGTTAGTCGAGACTTACAAGAAGCCATTCTTCTAAAAATCATCCCACCACCATTTTTCCATTGTTTAATAATGCAGGGAATTTTTGCAAGTTAGCATTATAATTAGTAACTGGAGGGTACATTTTTTTTTTCTTTTTTGTGGGGTCGGTGTGGATGGGGGGGTGAGGCCCTCTGTCAGTTCGCTGGTTTGTTTTTATTATCCCCTAGAGGAGAAGTGGTCATGTGTTTGGCAGTTGTAAAGTGCGGATTCTGTTTCAGAGAATTAAACAGGATCCCCATGGTCATCCCGTTCCTTTAAGAATCCTTTGCGTCATCAGCTGGGAATCCACCATGGTTCTATATACTCCTCTATGCGTGGGCACAGGTACCTGGCTTGTTCCAAGAAGTATTCCACAGAGCGTTTCAATTAACCAGTACTTTGAAAATTATTTGCAGGTTTTCAGCGTTTCACCATAATTGTCATAACGTTTGTATATGCCTCCTGAATCCAAAGATGGCTGCCACGGACGTAACTATGCGGAGGCGTAGCAGACTTGCTATTGCCTATTTTTGTTACTGGAGACTGACAAGAAGCCATTCTTCTAAGTATCCTCCCACCATCATTTTTCCATTCATTAAAAATGCAGGGAAATTTTGCAATTTAGCTTTATAATTAGTAGCTGGAGGGTACGATTTTATTTTTTTGGGGGGGTCGGTGTGGATGGGGGCGTCAGGCCCTCTGTCAGTTGGCTGGTTTGTTTTTATTATCTCCAGAGAGGAGAATTGGGCATGTGTTTGGCAGGTGAAAATGTCAGATTCTGTTTCAGAGAATTAAACAGGATCCGCATCGTCATCCCGTTCCTTTAAAAATCCTTTGCTTCATCAGCTGGGAATCCACGAAGGTTCTATATAGTCTTCTAGGCATGGGCATAGGTAACTGGCTTGTTCCAAGAAGTATGCCGGAGAGCTTTTCAATTAACCAGTACGTTGAAAATTATTTGAGGGTTTTCAGCGTTTCACCATAATTGTGATAATGTTTGTATGTGCCTCCTGAAAACCAAGATGGCTACCATGTACATAAATATGCTGAGGTATAGCTGACTTGGTGTTGCCTATTTTTGTTAGTAGAGACTGACAAGAAGCCATTCTTCTAACTATCATCCGACCATGATTTTTCCCTTGCTTAAAAATGCAGGGAAATTTTGCAAGTTAGCATTATAATTAGTAGCTGGAGGTTACGTTTTTTTTTTGTTGTTGTTGTTGGGTAGGTGTGGAATGGGGGGGTCAGGCCATCTGTCAGTTCGCTCGTTTGTTTTTATTATCCCCAGAGAGGGGAAGTGGGCATGTTGTTGGCAGCTGAAAAGTGCGGATTCTGTTTCAGAGAATTAAACAGGATCCACATGGTCATCCCGTTCATTTAGGAAACCTCTGCTTCATCAGCTGGGAAGCCACCATGGTTCTATATACTCTTATATGCGTGGGCACAGGTAACTGGCTTGTTCCAAAAGGTATGCCGCAGAGCTTTTCAATTAACCAGTACGTTGAAAATTATTTGCAGGTTTTCAGCGTATCACCATAATTGTGATAAGGTTTGTATGTGCCTCCTGAAACCCAAGATGGCTGCCACGGACATAACTCTGCTGAGGCGTAGCTATGGTTCGGTTGCCTATTTTTGTTAGTGGAGACTGACAAGAAGCCATTCTTCTAAGAATGATGCCACCATCATTTTCTGTTGTTTAAAAATGCAGGGAAATTTTGGAAGTTAGCATTATAATTAGTAGCTGCAGGGTATCATTTTCTTTTTTGTGTGTGTGTGGTCGGTGTGGATGGGGGGGTCAGGTCCTATGCCAGTTCGCTGGTTTGTTTTTATTTTCCCGAGAGAGGAGAAGTGGGCATGTGTTTGGCAGGTGAAAATGTCGGATTCTGTTTCAGAGAGTTAAACAGGATCCGCATCGTCATCCTGTTCCTTTAAGAATCCTTTGCTTTATTAGCTGGGAATCCACCATGGTTCTACATACTCCTCTATGCGTGGGCACATGTACCTGGCTTGTTCCAAGAAGTATGCCGCAGAGCTTTTCAATTAACCAGTACGTTGAAAATTATTTGCAGGTTTTCAGCGTTTCACCATAAGGGTGATAACGTTTGCAGCTGCCTCCTGAAACTCAAAATTGCTGCCTCGGACATAACTATGCTGAGGCGGAGCTAACTTGGTGTTGCCTATTTTTGTTAGTGGAGACTGACAAGAAGCCATCATTCTAAGTATCATCCCACCATCATTTATCCATTTTTTAAAAATGCCGGGAAATTTTTAAAGTTAGTATTATAATTAGTAGCTGGAGGGCACGTTTTTTTTTTTTTTTTTTTTTTGTGGGTCGGTGTGGATGGGGTTGTCAGGCCCTCTGTCATTTCGCTGGTTTGTTTCTACTATCCCCAGAGAGGAGAAGTGGGAATGTGTTTCGCAGGTGAAAAGTGTGGATTCTGTTTCAGAGAATTAAACAGGATCCCCATGGTCATCTCATTCCTTTAAGAATACGTTGCTTCATCAGCTGGAAATCCACCATGGTTCTATATACTACTCTACGCGTGGGGACAGGTAACTGGCTTGTTCCAAGAAGTATGCCGCAGAGCTTTTCAATTAACGAGTACGTTGAAAATTATTTGCAGGTTTTCAGCATTTCACCATAATTGTGATAACGTTTGTATGTACCTCCTATAACCCAAGATGGCTGCCACGGACATAACTATGCTCAGGCGTAGCTGACTTGCTGTTGCCTATTTTTGTTAGTGGAGACTGACAAGAAGCCATTCTTCTAAGTATCATCCCACCATCATTTTTCCATTGTTTAAAAATGCAGGGCAATTTTGCATGTTACCATTATAATTAGTAGCTGGAGGGTACGTTTTTTTTTTTTTTTTGTGGGGTCGGTGTGGATGGGGGGGTCAGGCCCTCTGTCAGTTCGCTGGTTTGTTTTTATTATCCCCTAGAGGAGAAGTGGGCATGTGTTTGGCAGGTGAAAAGTTCGGATTCTCTTTCAGAGAATTAAACTGGATCCGCATCGTCATCCCGTTCCTTTAAGAATCCTTTGCTTCAACAGCTGGGATTCCACCATGGTTCTATATACTCCTCTATGCGTCGGCACAGGTAACTGGCTGGTTCCAAGAAGTATGCCGCAGAGCTTTTCTATTAACCAGTACGTTGAAAATTATTTGAGGGTTTTCAGCGTTTCACCATAATTGTGATAACGTTTGTATGTGCCTCCTGAAACCCAAGATGGCTGCCACGGATATAAGTATGCTGAGGCGTAGCTGACTTGGTGTTGCCTATTTTTGTTAGTGGAGACTGACAAGAAGCCATTCTTCTAAGTATCATGCCACCATCATTTTTCCGTTGTTTATAAATACAGGGAAATTTTGCAAGTTAGCATCAGAATTAGTAGCTGGAGGGTACGTTTTTATATTTTCTTGGGTGGTCGGTGTGGATGGGGGGGTCAGGCCCTCTGTCAGTTTGCAGGTTTGTTTTTATTATCCCCAGAGACAAGATGTGGGCATGTGTTTGGCAGGTCAAAAGTGCGGATTCTGTTTCAGAGATTTAAACAGGATCCGCATGGTCATCCCGTTCCTTTAAGAATGCTTTGCTCCCTCAGCTGGGAATCCACCATGGTTCTATACACTCCTGTATGCGTGGGCAAAGGTAACATTCTTGTTCCAAGAAGTATGCCAGAGAGCTTTTCAATTAACCAGGACGATGAAAATTATTTGAGGGTTTTCAGCGTTTCACCATAATTGTGATAAAGTTTGTATGTGCCTCCTGAAACACAAGATGGCTGGCACGGACATTAATATGCTGAGGCATAGCTGACTTCGTGTTGCCTATTTTTGTTAATGGGGACTTACAAGTGCCATTCTTCTAAGTATCATCCCACCATCATTTTTCCATTGTTTAAAAATCAGGGAAATTTTGCAAGTTAGCATTATAATTAGTAGCTGGAGGGCACGTTTTTTTTTTCTGGGGTCGGTGTCGATTGGGGTGTAAGGCCCTCTGTCATTTTGCTGTTTGTTTTTATTATCCCCAGAGACAAGATGTGGGCATGTGTTTGGCAGGTCAAAAGTGCGGATTCTGTTTCAGAGATTTAAACAGGATCCGCATGGTCATCCCGTTCCGTTAAGAATCCTTTGCTTCATCAGCTGGGAATCCACCATGATTCTATATACTCCTGTATGCGTGGGCACAGGTAACTGGCTTGTTCCAAGAAGTGTGCCACAGAGACTTTCAATTAACCAGTACGTTGAGAATTGTTTGCAAGTTTTCAGCGGTTGACCATAATTGTGATAACGTTTGTCTGTGCCTTCTGAAACCCATATTGGCTCCCACGGACATAACTGTGCAGAGGCGTAGCTGACTTGGTGTTGCCCATTTTTCTTAGTGGAGAGTGACAAGAAGCCATTCTTCTAAGTATCAGGCCGCAATGATGTTTCCGTTGTTTAAAAATGCAGGGAAATTTTGTAAGTTAGCATTATAATTAGTAGCTGGAAGGTACTTTTTTTTTTTTTTTTGTGGTGTCGGTGTGGATGTGGGAGTCATGCCCTCTGTCACTTCGCTGGTTAGTTTTTATTATCCCCAGAGAGGAGAAATGGGCATGTGTTTGGCAGGTGAGAAGTGGGGATTCTGTTTCAGAGAATTAAACAGGATCTGCATGGTCATTTCGTTCCTTTAAGAATCCTTTGCTTGATCAGCTGGGAATCCACCATGGTTCTATATACTCCTCTATGCGTGGGCACAGGTAACTGGCTTGTTCCAAGAAGTATGCCGCCGAGCTTTTCAATTAACCATTACGTTGAAAATTATTTGAAGGTTTTCAGTGTTTCATCATAATTGTGATAACGTTTGTATGTGTCTCCTGAAACCCAAGATGGCTGCCTCGGACATAACTATGCTGAGGCGTAGCTGACTTCGTGTTGCCTATTTTTGTTAGTGGAGACAGACAAGAAGCCATTCTTCTAAGTATCATGCCACCATCATTTTTCCGTTGTTTAAAAATGCAGGGAAATTTTGCAAGTTAGCATTATAATTAGTAGCTGAAGGGGACTTTTTTTGTGTGTGTGTATGGTCGGTGTGGATTGGAGGGTCAGGCCCTCTGTCAGTTCGCTGGTTTGTTTTTATTATCCCCAGAGAGGAGAAGTGGGCATGTTGTTGGCAGCTGAAAAGTGCGGATTCTCTCTCAGAGAATTAAATAGCATACGCATGGTCATCCCGTTCTTTTAAGAATCCTTTGCTTCATCAGCTGGCAATCCACCATGGTTCTATATACTCCTCTATGAGTGGGCACAGGTAACTGCCTTTTTGCAAGAAGTATGCTGCAGAGTTTTTCAAATTAACCAGTATGTTGAACATTCTTTGCAGGTTTTCAGCGTTTCACCATAATTGTGATAACGTTTGTATTTGCCTCCTGAAACCCAAGATACCTGCCACGGACATAACTATGCTGAGGCGTAGCTGACTTGGTTTTGCCTATTTTTATTAGTGGAGACTGACAAGAAAGCATTCTTCTATGTATCCTTCCACCATCATTTTTCCATTGTTTAAAAATGCAGGGAAATTTTGCAAGTTAGCATTATAATTAGTAGCCGATGTGTACGTTTTTTTTTTCGTGGGGTCGGTGTGGATGGGGGGGTCAGGCCCTCTGTCAGTTGCATAGTTTGTTTTTATTATCCCCAGAGATGAGAAGTGGGCATGTGTTTGGCAGGTGAAAAGTGCGGATTCTGGTTCAGAGAATTAAACAGGATGCGCATGGTCATCCCGTTCCTTTAAGAATCCATTCCTTCATCAGCTGGGAATCCACCATGGTTCTATATACTCCTTTATGCTTGAGCACAGGTAACTGGCTTGTTCCAAGAAGTATGACACAGACAATTTCATTTAACCAGGACGTTGAAAATTATTTGCAGGTTTTCAGCATTTCACCATAATTGGGATAACGTTTGTATATGCCTCCTGAAACCCAAGTTGGCTTCCCTGGACATAAGTATGCTCAGGCATAGCCAACTTTGTGTTGCCTATTTTTGTTAGTGGAGACTGACAAGAATCCATTCTTCTAAGTATAATCCCACCATCATTTTTCCGTTGTTTAAAAATGCAGGGAAATTTTGCAAGTTAGCATTATAATTAGTAGCTGGATGGTACGTTTTTTTTTTTTTTGTGGTGTCTGTGTGGAAGGGGGTTTGAGGCCCTCTGTCAATTCTCTGGTTAGTTTTTATTACCCCCAGAGAGGAGAAGCGGGCATGTGTTTGGCAGGTTAAAAGGTCGGATTCTGTTTCAGAGAATTAAACAGGATCTGCATGGTCATCCCGTTCCTTTAAAGATCCTTTGCTTCATCAGCTGGGAATCCACCATGGTCCTACATACTCTTCTATGCGTGGGCACAGGTCACTGGCTTGTTCTAAAAAGTATGCCACAGAGCTTTTCAATTAACCAGTACGTTGAAAATTATTTGCAGGTTTTCAGCGTTTCACCATAATTGTGATAACGTTTCTATGTGCCTCGTGAAACCCAAGATGGCTGCTATGGACATAACTATGCTGAGGAGTAGCTGACTTGGTATTGCCTATTTCTGTTAGTGGAGACTGACAAGAAGCCATTCTTCTAAGTATCATCCCACCATCATTTGTCCATTGTTTAAAAATGCAGGGAAATTTTGCAAGTTAGCATTATAATTAGAACCTGAAGGGTTAATTTATTTTTTTTTTTTTTGTGGTGTCGGTGTGGTTGGGGGGGTCAGGCCCTCTGTCAGTTCGCTCGTTTGTTTTTATTATCCCCAGAGAGGAGAAGTGGGCATGTGTTTGGCAGGTGAAAAGTGCAGATTCTGTTTCAGAGAATTAAACAGGATCCCCATAGTCATCCCATTCCTTTAAGAATCCTTTGCTTCATCAGCTGGGATTCCACCATGGTTCTATATACTCCTCTATGCGTGGGCACAGGTAACTGGCTTGTTCAAAGAGGTATGCCACAGAGCTTTTCAATTTACCAGTACGTTGAAAATTATTTGAGGATTTTCAGCGTTTCACTCTAATTGTGATAACTTTTCTATGTGCCTACTGAAACCCAAGATGGCTGCCACAGACATAAGTATGCTGAGGGGTAGCCGACTTGGTGTTTCCTATTTTTGTTAGTGGAGACTGACAAGAAGCCATTCTTCTAAGTGTCATCCCACCATCATTTTTCCGTTATTTAAAAATACAGGGAAATTTTGCAAATTAGTAGCTGGAGGGTACGTTTTTTTTGTTGTTTTTTTTTTTTTTGTGGGGTCGGTGTGGATGAGTGGTAAGGCCCTCTGTGAGTTCGCAGGTTTGTCTTTATTATCTCCAGAGAGGAGAAGTGGGCATGTGTTTGGCAGTTGAAAACTGCAGATTCTGTTTCAGAGAATTAAACAGGATCCACATGGTCATCCATTTCCTTTAAGAATCCTTTGCTTGTCCGGGCACGGTGGCTCACGCCTGTAATCCTAGCACTCTGGGAGGCCGAGGTTGGCTGATCGTTTCAGCTCATGAGTTCGAAACCAGCCTCAGCAAGAGTGAGACCCCATCACTACTAAAAATAGAAAGAAATTATATGGACAGCTAAAAAAATATATATAGAAAAAATTAGCCGGGTATGGTGGTGCATGCCTGTAGTCCCAGCTACTCGAGAGGCTGAGACAGGAGGATTGTTGAGCTCAGGAGTTTGAGGTTCCTGTGAGCTAGCCTGTCGCCACGGCACTCACTCTAGCCTGGGCAACAAAGTGAGACTCTGTCTCAAAAAAAAAAAAAAATCCTTTGCTTCATCTGCTGGGAATCCACCATGGTCCTATATACTCGTTTATGCATGGGCAGAGGTAACTGGCTTGTTCCAAGAAATATACCGCAGAGCATTTCAATTAACCAGTACGTTGAAAATTTTTTGCAGGTTTTCAGCGTTTCACCATAATTGTGATAACGTTTGTATGTGCCTCCTGAAACCCAAGATGGCTGCCACGGACATAACTCTGCTGAGGAATAGCTTACTTCGTGTTGCATATTTTTCTTAGTGGAGACTGACAAGAAGCCATTCTTCTAAGTATCATCCCACCATCATTTGTCCATTGTTTAAAAAAGCAGGGAAATTTTGCAAGTTAGCATTATAATTAGTAGCTGGAGGGCACTTTTTTTTTTTTTTTCTTTATGGGGTCGGTGTCGATAGGGGTGTAAGGCCCTTTGTCAGTTCGCTGGTTTGTTTTTATTATCCCCAGAGAGGAGAAGTGGGCATGTGTTTGGCAGTTGGAAAGTGCAGATTCTGTTACAGAGAATTAAACAGGATCCACATGGTCATCCCGTTCCTTTAAGAATCCTTTGCTTCATCAGTTGGGAATCCACCATGGCTCTATATACTCCTCTATGGGTGGTCAGAGGTAACTGGCTTGTTCTAAGAAGTTATCCGCAGAGGTTTTCAATTAACCATTACGTTGAAAATTATTTGCAGGTTTTCAGCGTTTGACCATAATTGTGATAACGTTTCCATGTGCCTCCTGAAACCCAAGGTGGCTGCCACGGACATAACTATGCTGAAGCGTAGCTGGCGTTGTGTTGCCTATTTTTGTTAGTGGAGACTGACAAGAAGCCATTCTTCTCAGTATCATCCCACCATCATTTTTAGATTGTTTACAAATGCAGGGAAATTTTGCAAGTGAGCATTATAATTAGTAGCTGGAGGGTACGTTTTTTTTTTTCTTTTTTTGTGGGGTCCTTGTGGATGGGGGGTGAGGCCCTCTGTCAGTTCGCTGGTTTGTTTTTATTATCCCCAGAGAGGGGAAGTGGCCATGTTGTTGGCAGCTGAAAAGTGCGGACTCTGTTTCAGATAATTAAACAGGAGCCGCATGGTCATTCCTTTCCTTTAGGAATCCTTTGCTTCATCAGCTGGGAATCCACCATTGTAATATATACTCCTCTATGCGTGGGCACAGGTAACTGGCTTGTTCCAAGAAGTATGCCGCAGTGCTTTTCAATTACCTAGTACGTTGAAAATTACTTGCAGGTTTTCAGCTGTTGACCATAATAGTGATAAGGTTTCTATGTGCCTCCTGAAACCCAAGATGTCTGCACGGATATAACCATGCTGAGGCGTAGCTGACTTGGTGTTGCCTATTTTTGTTAGTGGAGACTGACAAGAAGCCATTCTTCTAAGTATCATGCCACCATCAATTTTCCGTTGTTTATAAATACAGGGAAATTTTGCAAGTTAGCATCAGAATTAGTAGCTGGAGGGTACGTTTTTATATTTTTTGGGAGGGTCGATGTGGATTGGGGGGTCAGGCCCTATGTCAGTTGGCAGGTTTGTTTTTATTATCCCCAGAGAGGAGAAGTGGGCATGTGTTTGGCAGGTGAAAAGTGCGGATACGGTTTCAGAGAATTAAACAGGATCCGCGTGGTCATCCCGTTCCTTTAAGAATCCTTTGGCCGGGCGCGGTGGCTCACGCCTGTAATCCTAGCACTCTGGGAGGCCGAGGTGGGCGGATCGTTTGAGCTCAGGAGTTCGAGACCAGCCTGAGCAAGAGCGAGACCCCACCTCTACTAAAATAGAAAGAAATTATATGGACAGCTAAAAATATATATATAGAAAAAATTAGCCGGGCATGGTGGCGCATGCCTGTAGTCCCAGCTACTCGGGAGGCTGAGACAGGAGGATCGCTTGAGCTCAGGAGTTTGAGGTTGCTGTGAGCTAGGCTGACACCACGGCACTCACTCTAGCCTGGGCAACAGAGTGAGAGTCTGTCTCAAAAAAAAAACAAAAAAAAAAAAAAAGAATCCTTTGCTTCATCAGCTGGGAATTCACCATGGTTGTATATACTCCTCTATGCGTGTGCACAGGTAACTGGCTTGTTCCAAGAAGTATGCCACAGAGCTTTTCAATTAACCAGTATACTGAAAATTATTTGCAGATTTTCAGCATTTCACCATAATGAGATAACGTTTGTATGTGCCTAGAGAAATCCAAGATGGCTACCACGGACATAACTATGCTCAGGCGTAGCTGACTTGGTTTTGCCTATTTTTGTTAGTGGTGACTGACAAGAAGCCATTCTTCTAAGTATCATTCCACCATCATTTTTCCATTGTTTAAAAATACAGGGAAATTTTGGAAGTTAGCATTATAATTAGTAGCTGGAGGGTACGTTTTTGTTTTTGTTTTTTTTGTGGGATCGGGTGGATGGGGGGGTCAGGCCCTCTGTCAGTTTGCTAGTTTGTTTTTATTATCCCCAGAGAGGAGTAGTGGGCATGTTGTTGGCAGGTGAAAAGTGCGGATTCTCATTCAGAGAATTAAATAGCATACGCATGGTCATCCTGTTCCTTTAAGAATCCTTTGCTTCATCAGCCGGGAATCCACCATGGTTCTATATACTCCTCTATGCGTGGGCACAGGTAACTGCCTTTTTGCAAGAAGTATGCCGCAGAGCTTTTCAATTAACCAGTACGTTGAAAATTATTTGCAGGTTTTCAGCGCTTCACCATAATAGTGATAACATTTGTATTTGCCTGCTGAAACCCAAGATGGCTGCCACGTACATAACTATGCTGATGGGTAGCTGACTTGGTGTTCCCTATTTTTGTTAGTGGAGACTGACAAGAAGCCATTCTTCTAAGTCTAATTCCACCATCGTTATTCCATTGTTTAAAAATGCAGGGAAATTTTGCAAGTTAGCATTATAATTAGTAGCTGGAGGGTACGTTTTTGTTTTTTTTTCTTTGTGGGATCGGGTGGATGAGGGGTCAGGCCCTCTGTCAGTTTGCTGGTTTGTTTTTATTATCCCCAGAGAGGAGTAGTGGGCATGTGTTTGGCAGGTGAAAAGTGCGGATTCTCTTTCAGAGAATTAAACAGGATCCGCATGGTCATCCCGTTCCTTTAAGAATCCTTTGCTTCATCAGCTGGGAATCCACCATGGTTCTATATACTCCTCTATGCGTCGGCACAGGTACCTCGGTTGTTCCAAGAAGTATGCTGCAGAGCTTTTCAATTAACCGGTACGTTGTAAATTATTTGCAGGTTTTCAGCTTTTCACCATAATTGTGATAACGTGTGAATATGCCTACTGAAAGCCAAGATGGCTGCCACGGACATAACTATGCTGAGGCGTAGCTGACTTGGTGTTGTCTATTTTTGTTAGTGGAGACTGACAAGAAGCCATTCTTCTAAGTATCATGGCACCATCATTTTTCCATTGTTTAAAAATGCAGGAAAATTTTGCAAGTTAGCATTATAATTAGTAGCTGGAGGGTTCATTTTTTTGGGGGGGGTCGGTGTGGATAGGGGGGTCAGGCACTCTGTCAGTTCGCTACTTTGTTTTTATTATCTCCAGAGAGGAGAAGTGGGCATGTGTTTGGCAGGTGAAAAGTGCGGATTCTGTTTCAGAGAATTAAACAGGATCTGCATGGTCATCCCGTTCCTTTAATAATCCTTTACTTAATCAGCTGGGATTCCAACATGGTTATATATAGTCCATCATCCGTGGGCACAGGTACCTTGCTTGTTCCAAGAAGTATGCCGCAAAGCTTTTCAATTAAGTAGTATATTGAAAATTATTTGAAGCTTTTCAGCGTTTCACCATAATTGTGATAACGTTTGTATGTGCCTCCTGAATCCCAAGATGGCTGCAACGGCCATAACTATGCTGAGGCGTAGCTGACTTGGTGTTTCCTATTTTTGTTAGTGGAGACTGACAAGAAGCCATTCTTCTAAGTATCATCTCACCATCATTTTTCGATTGTTTAAAAATGCAGGGAAAATTTGGAAGTAAGCATTATACTTAGTAGGTGGAGGGTTCATTTTTTTGTGGGGGGGGTCGGTGTGGATGGGGGGGTCAGGCCCTCTGTGAGTTCGCTGTTTTGTTTTTATTATCCTCAGAGAGGAGAAGTTGGCATGTGTTTGGCAGGTGAAAAGTGCAGATTCTGTATCAGAGAATTAAACAGGATCCCCATAGTCATCCTGTTCCTTTAAGTATCCTTTTCTTCATCAGCTGGGATTCCACCATGGTTCTATATACTCCTCTATGCGTGGGCACAGGTAACTGGCTTGTTCAAAGAAGTATGCCGCAGAGCTTTTCAATTTACCAGTACGTTGAAAATTATTTGAAGGTTTTCACCGTTTCACCGTAATTGTGATAACGTTTCTATGTGCCTACTGAAACCCAAGATGGCTGCCAGGGACATAAGTATGCTGAGTAGTAGCCGACTTGGTGTTGCCTATTTTTGTCCGTGTATACTGACAAGAATCCATTCTTCTAAGTATCATCCTGCCATCATTTTTCCGTTGTTTAAAAATGCTGGGAAATTTTGCAAGTTAGCATTATAATTAGTAGTTGGAGGGTCCTTTTTTTTTTTTTTGTGGAGTCGGTGTGGATGGGGGAGTCAGGCCCTCTGTCAGTTCGCTGGTTTGTTTTTGTTTTCCACAAAAAGGAGAAGTGGGCCTGGATTTGGCAGGTGAAAATTGCGAATTCTGTTTCAAAGAATTAATCAGGATCCGCATAGTCATCCCGTTCCTTTAAAAATCGTTTGCTTGATCAGCTGGGAATTCACGATGGTTCTATATACTCCTCTATGAGGGGCACAGGTTACTGGCTTGTTCCAAAAAGTATGCAACAGAGGTTTTCAATTAACCAGTTCGTTGAAAATTATTTGCAGGTTTTCAGCCTTTCACCAAAATTGGGATAACGTTTGTATCTGCCTCCTGAAACCCAAGATGGCTGCCACAGACATAAGTATGCTGAGGGGTAGCCGACTTGGTGTTTTCTATTTTTGTTAGTGGAGACTGACAAGAAGCCATTCTTCTAAGTGTCATCCCACCATCATTTTTCCGTTATTTAAAAATACAGGGAAATTTTGCAAATTAGTAGCTGGAGGGTACGTTTTTTTGTTTTTTTTTTTTGTGGGGTCGGTGTGGATGAGTGGTAAGGCCCTCTGTGAGTTTGCAGGTTTGTTTTTATTATCCCCAGAGAGGAGAATTGGGCATGTGTTTGGCAGTTGAAAACTGCAGATTCTGTTTCAGAGAATTAAACAGGATCCACATGGTCATCCATTTCCTTTAAGAATCCTTTGCTTGTCCGGGCACGGTGGCTCACGCCTGTAATCCTGGCACTCTGGGATGCCAAGGTTGGTGGATCGTTTGAGCTCATGAGTTCAAAACCAGCCTCAGCAAGAGTGAGACCCCATCACTACTAAAAATAGAAAGAAATTATATGGACAGCTAAAAAAATATATATAGAAAAAATTAGCCGGGTATGGTGGTTCATGCCTGTAGTCCTAGCTACTCGGGAGGCTGAGACAGGAGGATTGTTGAGCTCAGGAGTTTGAGGTTGCTGTGAGCTAGCCTGTCGCCACGGCACTCACTCTAGACTGGGCAACAAAGTGAGACACTGTCTCAAAAAATAAAAAAAATCCTTTGCTTCATTTGCTGGGAATCCACCATGGACCTATATACTCTTTTATGCATGGGCAGAGGTAACTGGCTTGTTCCAAGAAATATACCGCAGAGCTTTTCACTTAACGAGTACGTTGAAAATTTTTTGCAGGTTTTCAGCGTTTCACCATAATTGTGATAAGGTTTGTATGTGCCTCCTGAAACCCAAGATGGCTGCCACGGACATAACTCTGCTGAGGCATAGCTGACCTCGTGTTGCATGTTTTTCTTAGTGGAGACTGACAATAAGCCATTCTTCTAAGTATCATCCCACCATCATTTTTCCATTGTTTAAAAAAGCAGGGAAATTTTGCAAGTTAGCATTATATTTAGTAGCTGGAGGGCACTTTTTTTTTTTTTCCTTATGGGGTCGGTGTCGATAGGGGTGTAAGGCCCTTTGTCAGTTCGCTGGTTTGTTTTTATTATCCCCATAGAGGAGAAGTGGGCATGTGTTTGGCAGTTGGAAAGTGCAGATTCTGTTACAGAGAATTAAACAGGATCCACATGGTCATCCCGTTCCTTTAAGAATCCTTTGCTTCATCAGCTGGGAATCCACCATGGCTCTATATACTCCTCTATGGGTGGTCAGAGGTAACTGGCTTGTTCTAAGAAGTTATCCGCAGAGCTTTTCAATTAACCATTACGTTGAAAATTATTTGCAGGTTTTCAGCGTTTCACCATAATTGTGTTAACGTTTGTATGTGCCTCCTGAAACCCAAGATTGCTGTCACGGACATAACTATGCTTAGACGTAGCTGACTTGGTGTTGTCTATTTTTGTTAGTGGAGACTGACAGGAAGCCACTCTTCTAAGTATCATCCCACCATCATTTTTCCATTGTGTAAAAATGCAGGGAAATTTTGCAAGTTAGCATTATAATTAGTTGCTGGAGGGTACGTTTTTTTTTTTTTTTGTTGAGTCGCAGTGGATAGGGGGGTCAGGCCCTCTGTCAGTTCGCTGGTTTGTTTTTATTATCCCCAGAGTGGAGAAGTGGGCATGTGTTTGGCAGGTGAAAAGTGGGGATTCTATTTCAGAGAATTAAACAGGATCCGCATGGTCATTCTGTTCCTTTAAGAATCCTTTGCTTCAACAGCTGGAATTCCACCATAATTCTTTATACTCCTCCATGTGTGGACACAGTTAACTGGCTTATTCCAAGAAGTATGACGCAGAGCTTTTCAATTAACCAGTACGATGAAAATTATTTGAGGGTATTCAGCGTTTCACCATAATTGTGATAACGTTTGTAGGTGCCACCTGAAACCCAAGATGGCTGCCCCGGACATAACTATGCTTAGGCGTAGCTGACTGGGTTTTCCCTATTTTTGTTAGTGCAGTCTGACAAGAAGCCATTTTTCTAAGTATCCTGCCACCATCATTTTTCCGTTGTTTAAAAATGCAGGGAAATTTTGCAAGTTAGCATTATAATGAGTAGCTGGAGGGTACGTTTTTCTTTTTTTTTTTTTTTGTAGGCTCGGTGTGGATGGGGGGGTCAGGCCCTCTCTCAGTTCGCTGGTTTGTTTTTATTATCCCCAGAGAGGAGAAATGGGCATTTTGTTGGCTGGTGAAAAGTGCGGGTTCTCTTTCAGAGAATTAAACAGGATCCCCATGGTCATCCCGTTCCTTTAAGAATCCTTTGCTTCATCAGCTGGGAATCCACCATGGTTCTATATACTCCACTATGGGCACAGGCACCTGGCTTGATCCAAGAAGTATGCAACAGAGCGTTTAAAATAACCAGTACGTTGAAAATCATTTCCAGGTTTTAAGCGTTTCACCATAATTGTGATAACGTGTGAATATGCCTACTGAAACCCAAGATGGCTGCCACGGACATAACTATGCTGAGGCGTAGCTGACTTGGTGTTGCCTATTGTTGTTAGTGGAGACTGACAAGAAGCCATTCTTCTAAGTATCGTGACACCATCATTTTTCCATTGTTTAAAAATGCAGGGAAATTTTGCAAGTTAGCATTATAATTAGTAGCTGGAGGGCACGTTTTTTTTTGGGGGGGGTCGGTGTAGATAGGGGGGTCAAACACTTTGTCAGTTCGCTGGGTTGTTTTTATTATCTCCAGAGAGGAGAAGTGGGCATGTGTTTGGCAGGTGAAAAGTGCGGATTCTGTTTCAGAGAATTAAACAGGATCCACATGGTCATCCCGTTCCTTTAATAATCCTTTAGCTAATCAGCTGGGATTCCACCATGGTTATATATACTACTTCATCCGTGGGCACAGGTACCTTGCTTGTTCCAAGAAGTATGCTGCAAAGCTTTTCAATTAACCAGTATATTGAAAATTATTTGCAGCTTTTCAGCGTTTCACCATAATTGTGATAAGGTTTGTATGTGCCTCTTGAATCCCAAGATGGCTGCCACGGCCATAACTATGCTGAGGCGTAGCTCACTTGGTGTTGCCTATTTTTGTTAGTGGAGACTGACAAGAAACCATTCTTCTAAGTATCATCTCACCATCATTTTTCCATTGTTTAAAAATGCAGGGAAATTTTGCAAGTTAGCATTATAATTAGTAGCTGGAGGGTACGTTTTTTTGGGGGGGGCGGTTCGGTGTGGATGGGCGGGTCAGGCCCTCTGTCAGTTCGCTGGTTTGTTTTTATTATCTCCAGAGAGAAGTGGGCATGTGTTTGGCAGGTGAAAAGTGCGGATTCTGTTTCAGAGAATTAAACAGGATCCACATGGTCATCCCGTTCCTTTAATAATCCTTTAGCTAATCAGCTGGGATTCCACCATGGTTATATATACTCCTTCATCCGTGTGCACAGGTAACTGGCTTGTTCCAAGAAGTATGCCGCAGATCTTTTCAATTAACCAGTACATTGAAAATTATTTTCAGATTTTCAGCGTTTCACCATAATTGTGATAACGTTTGTATGTGCCTCCAGAAATCCAAGATGGCTGCCACCGACATAACTATGCTGAGGCGTAGCTGACTTGTCTTTGCCTATTTTTGTTAGTGGAGACTGACAGGAAGCCATTTTTCTAAGTATCATCCCACCATCATTTTTCTATTGTTTAAAAATGCAGGGAAATTTTGCAAGTTAACATTATAATTAGTAGCTGGAGGGTAAGTTTTTATTTTTTTTTATTTTTTTTTTTGTGAGGTCGGTGTGTATGCGGTGGTAAGGCCCTCTGTCAGTTCGCTGGTTTGTTTTTATTATCCCCAGAGAGGAGAAGTTGGCATGTGTTTGGCAGGTGAAAAGTGCGGATTCAGTTTCAGAGAATTAAACAGGATCCGCATAGTCACCCCGTTCCTTTAAGAATCCTTTCCTTGATCCTCTGGGAATTCACCATGGTTCTATATACTCCTCTATCCGTGTGCACAGGTAACTGGCTTGTTCCAAGAAGTATGCCGCAGAGCTTTTCAATTAAGCAGTACGTTGAAAATTATTTGCAGGTTTTCAGCGTTTTACCATAATTGTGATAACGTTTGTATGTGCCTCCTGAAACTCAAGATGGCTGCCAGGGACATAACTACGCTTAGGCGTAGCTGACTTGGTGTTGCCTATTTGTGTTAGTGGAGACTGACAAGAAGCCATTCTTCTAAGTATCATCCCAACATCATTTTTCCATTGTTTAAATATTCAGGGAAATTTTGCAAGTTAGCATTATAATTAGTAGCTGGAGGGTACTGTTTTTTTTTTTGTGGGGTCGGTGTGGATGGGTGGGTGAGGCCCTCTGTCAGTTCGCTCGTTTGTTTTTATTATCCCCAGAAAGCAGAATTGGGCATGAGTTTGGCAGGTGAAAAGTGCAGATTCTGTTTCAGAGAATTAAAGGCGATCTGCATGGTCATCCCGTTCCTTTAAGAATCCTTTGCTTCATCAGTTGGGAATCTACCATGGTTCTATATAGTACCCTTTGCATGGGCACAGGTACCTGGCTTGTTCCAAGAAGTATGCCGCAGACTTTTTCAATTAACCATTACATTGAAAATTATTTGCAGATTTTCAGCGTTTCACCATACATGTGAGAAAGTTTATATGTGTCTCCTGAAAACCAAGATGGCTGCCACGGACATAACTATGCTGAGGCGTAGCTGACTTGCTGTTGCCCATTTTTATTAGTGGAGACTGACAAGAAGCCATTCTTCTAAGTATCATCTCACCATCATTTTTCCATTGTTTAAAAATGCAGGAAAATTTTGCAAGTTAGCATTATAATTAGTAGCTGGAGGGTATGGTTTTTTTTTTGGTGGGGTCGTTGTGGATGGGGGGTGAGGCCCTCTGTCAGTTCGCTGGTTTGTTTTTCTTATCCCAGGAGAGGAGAAGTGAGCGTGTGTTTGGCAGGTGAAAAGGGCGGATTCTGATTCAGAGAATCAAACAGGATCCGCATGGTCATCCCCTTCCTTTAAGAATTCTTTGCTTCATCAGCTGGGAATCCTCCATGATTCTATATACTCCTCTATGCGAGGGAACAGGTAACTGGCCTGTTCCAAGAAGTATGCCGCAGAGCCTTTCAATTATCCAGGACGTTGAAAACTATTTGCAGGTTTTCAGCGTTTGACCATAATTGTGACAACGTTTGTATGTGAGTCCTGAAACCCAAGATGGCTGCCACGGACATAACTATGCTGAGGCGTAGCTGACTTGCTGTTGCCCATTTTTATTAGTGGAGACTGACAAGAAACCATTCTTCTAAGTATCATGCCACCATCATTTTACCGTTGTTTAAAAATGCAGGGAAATTTTGCAATTTAGCATTATATTTAGTAGCTGGAGGGTACGTTTTTATTTTTTTAGTGGGGTCGGTGTGGATGGGGGGGACAGGCCCTCTGTCAGTTCGCTGGTTTGTTTTTATTATCCCCAGAGAGGAGAAGTGGGCATGTGTTTGGCAGGTCAAAAGTGCAGATTCTGTTTCAGAGAATTAAACAGGATCCGCATGGTCATCCCGTTCCTTTAAGAATCCTCTGCTTCATCAGCTGGGAATCCACAATGGTTCTATATACTCCTCTATGCATGGGCACAGGTACCTGGCTTGTTAAAAGAGGTATGCCGCAGAGCTTTTCAATTAACCAGTACGTTGAAAATTATTTGCAGGTTTTCAGCGTTTCAACATAATTGTGATAACGTTTGTGTGTGCCTCCTGAAACCCAAGATGGCTGTCAGGGACATAACTATGCTGAGGCGTAGCGGACGTGGTGTTGCCTATTTTTGTTAGTAGAGACTGACAAGAAGCCATTCTTCTAAGTATCATCCCACCATCATTTTTCCATTGTTTAAGAATGCAAGGAAATTTTGCAAGTTAGCATTATAATTTGTAGCTGTAGGGTACGTTTTTTTTTTTTTTGTTTATTCTGGGGTCGGTGTGGATGAGGGGGTGAGGCCTTCTGTAAGATCACTAGTTTGTTTTTATTATCCCCAGAGAGGAGAAGTGGGCATGAGTTGGCAGGTGAAAAGTGAGGTTTCTGTTTCACAGAATTAAACAGGATCTGCATGGTCATCCCGTTCCTTTAGAATCCTTAGCTTCCTCAACTGGCAATCCACCGTAGTTCTATATACTCCTCTATGCGTGGGCATATGTAAGTCACTTGTTCTAAGAAGTATGCCACAGAGCTTTTCAATAACCAGTACATTGACAATTATTTGCAGGTTTTCAGCGCTTCACCATAATTGTGATAACATTTGTATGTGCCTGCTGAAACCCAAGATGGCTGCCAGGTACATAACTATGCTGATGTGTAGCAGACTTGGTTTTGCCTATTTTTGTTAGTAGAGATTGAGAAGAAGCCATTCTTCTAAGTATCATGCCACCATCATTTTTCCGTTGTTTAAAAATGCAGGGAAATTTTGCAAGTTAGCATTATATTTAGTAGCTGGGGGGTACGTTTTTTGTTTGTTTTTTTTTTTTTTTTGTGGTGTTGGGTTGGATGGGGGGGTCATGCCTTCTGTCAGTTCGCCGGTTTGTTTTTATTATCCCCAGAGAGGGGAAGTGGGTATTTTTTGGCAGCTAAAAAGTGCGGATTCTCATTCAGAGAATTAAACAGCATCTGCATGGTCATCCCATTCCTTTAAGAATCCTTGGCTTCATGAGCTGGGAATCCACCATATTTCTATATACTCAGCTATGCGTGGGCACAGGTACCTTGCTTGTTCCAAGAAGTATGCCGCAGAGTTTTTCAATTAACCAGTACGTTGTAAATTATTTGCAGGTTTTCAGCGTTTCAATATAATTGTGATAATCTTTGTATGTGCCTCCTTAAACCCAAAATGGCTGCCACGGACATAGCTATTCTAAGGCGTAGCTGACTTGGTGTTGCATATTTTTGTTAGTGGAGACTGACAAGAAGCCATTCTTCTCAGTATCATCCCCCCATCATTTTTCCATTGTTTAAAAATGCAGGGAAATTTTGCCTGTTACCATTATAGTTAGTAGCTGGAGGGTACGTTTTCGTTTTTTTTTTTTTGTGGGGTCGGGTGGATGGGAGGGTGAGGCCCTGTGTCACTTTGCTCGTTTGTTTTTATTATCCCCAGAGAGGAGAAGTGGGCATGTGTTTCCCAGGTGAAAAGTGCGGATTCTGTTTCAGAGAATTAAACAGGATCCGCATGGTCATCCCGTTCCTTTAAGAATCCATTGCTTCATCAGCTGGAAATCCACCATGGTTCGGTATGCTCCTCTATGCGTCGGCACAGTTACCTGGCTTGTTCCAAGAAGTATGCCTCAGAGATTTTCAATTAAGCAGTACGTTGAAAATTATATGCAGGTTTTCAGCGTTTCACCATAATTGTGATAACGTTTGTATGTGCCTCATAAAATACAAGACGGCTGCCATGGACAAAACTATGCTGAGAGATAGCTGACTTGGTATTGCCGACTTTTGTTAGTAGAGACTGACAAGAAGCCATTCTTCTAAGTATCATGCCACGATCATTTTTCCGTTGTTTAAAAATGCAGGGAGATTTTGCAAGTTAGCATTATAATTAGTAGTGGAGGGTACGTTTTTTTTTTTCTTTTCTTGTGGGGTCCTTGTGGATGGGGGGGTGAGGCCCTCTGTCAGTTCGCTGGTTTGTTTTTATTATCCCCAGAGAGGGGAAGTGGCCATGTTGTTGGCAGCTGAAAAGTGCGGACTCTGTTTCAGAGAATTAAACAGGAGCCACATGGTCATTCCTTTCCTTTAGGAATCCTTTGCTTCATGAGCTGGGAATCCACCATTGTAATATATACTCCTCTATGCGTGGGCACAGGTAACTGGCTTTTTCCAAGAAGTATGCCACAGTGCTTTTCAATTACCTAGTACGTTGAAAATTACTTGCAGGTTTTCAGCGTTTTACCATAATAGTGATAACGTTTCTATGTGCCTCCTGAAACCCAAGATGTCTGCCACGGATATAACTATGCTGAGGCGTAGCTGACTTGGTGTTGCCTATTTTTGTTAGTGGAGACTGACAAGAAGCCATTCTTCTAAGTATCATGCCTCAATCAATTTTCCGTTGTTTATAAATACCGGGAAATTTTGTAAGTTAGCATCAGAATTAGTAGCTGGAGGGTACGTTTTTATATTTTTGGGGAGGGTCGGTGTGGATGGGGGGGTCAGGCCCTCTGTCAGTTGGCAGGTTTGTTTTTATTATCCCCAGAGAGGAGAAGTGGGCATGTGTTTGGCAGGTGAAAAGTGGGGATTCAGTTTCAGAGAATTAAACAGGATCCCCATGGTCGTGCCGTTCCTTTAAAAATCCTTTGCTTCATCAGCTGGGAATCCACCATGGTTCTATATACTCATCTATGCATGGGCACAGGTAACTGGCTTGTTCCAAGAAGTATGCCGCAGAGCTTTTCAATTAACCAGTACATTGAAAATTATTTGCAGATTTTCAGTGTTTCACCATAATTGTGATAATGTTTGTATGTGCCTCCAGAAATCCAAGATGGCTGCCACGGACATAACTATGCTGCTGAGTAGCTGACTTGGTGTTGCCTATTTTTGTTAGTGGAGACTGACAAGAAGCCATTCTTCTAAGTATCATCCCACCATCATTTTTCCATTGTTTAAAAATGGAAGGGAATTTTGCAAGTTAGCATTATAATTAGTAGCTGCAGGGTACGTTTTTATTTTTTGGGGGGGGGGGTCGGTGTTGATGGCGGGGAAAGGCCCTCTGTCAGTTCGCTGGTTTGTTTTTATTATCTCCAGAGGGGAGAAGTGGGCATGTGTTTGGCAGATGAAAAGTGCGGATTCTGTTTCAGAGAATTAAACAGGATCCGCATGGTCATCCCGTTCCTTTAAGAATCCTTTGCTTCATCAGCTGGGAATCCACCATGGTTCTATATACTCATCTATGCATGGGCACAGGTAACTGACTTGTTTCAACAAGTATGCCGCAGAGCTTTTCAATTAACCAGTACATTGAAAATTATTTGAGGGTTTTCAGCGTTTCACCATACTTGTGATAACGTTTGTATGTGCCTCCTGAAACCCAAGACGGCTGCCACGGATATAACTATGCTGAGGCGTAGCTGACTTGGTGTTGCCTATTTTTGTTAGTGGAGATTGACAAGAAGCCATTCTTCTAAGTATCATGCCACCATCATTTTTCCGTTGTTTAAAAATGCAGGGAAATTTTGCAAGTTAGCATCATAATTAGTAGCTGGAGGGTACGGTTGTTTTTTTTTTGTGGGGTCTGTGTGGATGGGGGGTTCAGGCACTCTGTAAGCTCTCTGGTTAGTTTTTATTATCCCCAGAGAGGAGAAGTGGGAATGTGTTTCGCAGCTTAAAAGGTCGCATTGTGTTTCAGAGAATTAAACAGGATCCCCATGGTCATCCCATTGCTTTAAGAATCCTTTGCTTCATCAGCTGGGAATCCACCATGGTTCTACATACTGTTCTATGCGTGGACACAGGTAACTGGCTTGTTCGAAGAAGTATGCCACAGAGCTTTTCAATTAACCAATGCGTTCAAAATTATTTGAGGGTTTTCAGCGTTTGACCGTAATTGTGATAACGTTTGTATGTGCATCCTGAAACCCAAGATGGCTGCCAAGGACATAACTTTGCTGAGGCATAGCTGACTTGGTGTTGCCTATTTTTGTTATTGGAGACAGACAAGAAGCCATTCTTCTAAGTCTAATCCCACCATCACTATTCCATTGTTTAAAATGCAGGGAAATTTTGGAAATTAGCATTGCAATTAGTAGCTGAAGGGTACGTTTTTTTTTCTTTTTTTTCGGGTCGGTGTGGATGGGGGTTCAGGCCCTCTGTGAGTTCGCTGGTTTGTTTTTATTATCCTCATAGAGGAGAAGGGGGCATGTCGTTGGCAGCTGAAAAGTGCGGATTCTCTTTCAGAGTAATAAACAGCATCCGCATGGTCATCTCGTTCCTTTACGAATCCTTTGCTTAATCAACTGGGAATCCACCATGGTTCTGTATACTCCTCTATGCGTGGGCACCGGTACCTGGCTTGTTCCAAGAAGTATTCCACAGAGCTTTTCAAATAACCAGTACGTTGAAAATTATTTGCAGGTTTTCAGCGTTTCACCATAATTGTGATAACGTTTGTATGTGCCTCCTGAAAAGCAAGATGGCTGTCACGGACATAACTATGCTGAGGCGTAGCTGACTTGGTCTTGCCTATTTTTGTTAGTGGAGACTGACAAGAAGCCATTCTTCTAAGTCTCATCCCACCATCATTTTTCCATTGTGTAAAAATATAGGGAAATTTTGCAAGTTAGCATTATAATTAGTAGCTGGGGGGGACTTTTTTTTTTTGTGGGTTAGGTGTGGATGGCGTGGTCAGGCCCTCTGTCAGTTCGCTGGTTTGTTTTTATTATCCCCAGAGAGGAGAAGTCGGCATGTGTTTGGTAGGTGAAAGTGCAGATTCTGTTTCACAGTATTAAACAGGATCCGAATGGTCATCCCGTTCCTTTAAGAATCCTTTGCTTCTTCAGCTGGTAATCCACCGTGGTTCTATATACTCCTCTATGCATAGGCACAGGTACCTGGCTTGTTCCAAGAAGTATGCCGCAGAGCTTTTCAATTAACCAGAACGTTCAAAATTATTTGCAGGTTTTCAGCGTTTCACCATAAGTGTGATAACATTTGTATGTGTCTCCTGAAACACAAGATGGCTGCCACGGACATAACTATGCTGAGGCGGAGCTGACTTGGTATTGCCTATTTTTGTTAATGGAGATTGACAAGAATTCATTCTTCTAAGTATCATCCCACCATCATTTTTCCATTGTGTAAAAATGCAGGGAATTTTGCACTTTAGCATTATAATTAGTAGCTGGAGGGTATGTATTTTTTTGAGCGGGGTGTCAGGCCTTCTGTGAGTTCGGTGGTTTGTTTTTACTATCCCCAGAGATGACAAGTGGGAATGTGTTTGGCAGGTGAAAGGTGTGTATTCTGTTTCAGAGAATTAAACAGGATCTGCATGGTCATCCCGTTCCTTTAAGAATCCTTTGCTTCATCAGCTGGGAATCCACCATGGTTCTATATACTCCTGTATAGGTGGGCACAGGTAACTGTCTTGTTCCAAGAACTATGCCACAGAGCTTTTCAAATAACCAGTAGATTGAAAATTATTTCAGGGTTTTCAGCGTTTCTCCATAATTGTGATAAGGTTTGTATGTGCCTCTGTAATCCAAGATGGCTGGCACGGACATAACTATGCTGAGGCATAACTGACTTGGTGTTGCCTATTTTTGTTAGTGGAGACTGACAAGAAGCCATTCTTCTAAGTATCATCCCACCATCATTTTTCCATTGTTTAAACATGCAGGGAAATTTTGCAAGTTAGCATTATAATTAGTAGCTCGAGGGTATGATTTTTTTTTTGGGGGGGGTCGGTGTGGATGGGGGGGTCAGGCCCTCTGTCAGTTCGCTGGTTTGTTTTTATTATGTCCAGAGATAAGAAGCGGGCATGTGTTTTGCAGGTGAAAATGTCGGATTCTGTTTCAGAGAATTAAACAGGATCCGCATGGTCATCCCGTTGTTTTAAGAATCCTTTCCTTCATCAGCTGGGAATCCACCATGGTTCTATATACTCCTCTATGCGTGCGCACAGGTACCTGCCTTGTTCCAAGAAGTATGCCGGAGAGTTTTCAATTAACCAGTACGTTTAAAATTATTTGAGGGTTTTCAGCGTTTCACCATAATTGTGATAATGTTTGAATGTGCCTCCTGAAACCCAAGAGGGCTTCCACGGACATAAATATGCTGAGGCGTAGCTGACTTGGTGTTGCCTATTTTTGTTAGTAGAGACTGAGAAGAAGCCATTCTTCTAAGTATCATCCCACCATCATTTTTCCATTGCTAAAAAATGCAGGGAAATTTTACAAGTTAGCATTATAATTAGTAGCTGGAGGTGACGTTTTTTTTTTTTTTTTTTTGGGTAGGTGTGGAATGGGGGGGTCAGGCCATCTGTCAGTTCACTGGTTTTTTTTATTATCCCCACAGAGGGGAAGTGGGCATGTTGTTGGCAGCTGAAAAGTGCGGATTCTGTTTCAGAGAATTAAACATGATCCGCATGGTCATCCCGTTCCTTTAGGAATCCTTTGCTTCGTCAGCTGGGAAGCCACCATGGTTCTATATACTCCTCTATTCGTCGGCACAGGTAACTGGCTTCTTCCAAAAAGTATGCTGCAGAGGTTTTCAATTAACCAGTACGTTTAAAATTATTTGCAGGTTTTCAGCGTTTCACCATAATTGTGATAATGTTTGTATGTGCCTCCTGAAACCCAAGATTGCTGCCACGGACATAACTCTGCTGAGGCGTAGCTATCGTTCTGTTGCCTATTTTTGTTAGTGGAGACTGACAAGAAGCCATTCTTCTAAGTATCATGCCACCATCATTTTCCGTTGTTTAAAAATGCAGGGAAATTTTGCAAGTTAGCATTATAATTAGTAGCTGGAGGGTACGTTTTTTTTTTTTTTTTTTGGGTGGTCGGTTTGGATGGGAGTGTCAGGCCCTATGTCAGTTCGCTGGTTTGTTTTCATTTTCCCCAGAGAGGAGAAGTGGGCATCTGTTTCGCAGGTGAAAAGGTCGGATTCTGTTTCAGAGAATTAAACAGGATCCCCATGGTCATCCCGTTCCTTTAAGAATCCTTTGCTTCATCAGCTGGGAATCCACCATGGTTCTATATACTCCTCTATGCGTTGGCACAGGTACCAGGTTTGTTTCAAGAAGTATGCCTCAGAGCTTTTCAAATAACCAGTAGATTTAAAATTATTTGCAGGTTTTCAGCGTTTCACCATAATTGTGATAAAGTTTGTATGTGCCTCCTGAAACCCAAGATGGCTGCCAAGGACATAACTATGCTGAGGCGTAGCTGACTTGGTGTTGCCTATTTTTGTTAGTGGAGACTGACAAGCCATTCTTCTAAGTATCATGCCACAATCATTTTTCCATTGTTTAAAAATGCAGGGAAATTTTGCAAGTTAACATTATAATTAGTAGCTGGAGGGTACGTTTATTTTTTTGGGGGGGGGGGTCGGTGTTGATATGGGGGTCAGGCCCTCTGTCAGTTCGCTCGTTTGTTTTTATTATCCCCAGAGAGGAGAAGTGGGCATGAGTTTGGCAAGTGAAAAGTGCGGATTCTGTTTCAGAGAATTAAACAGGATCCGCATGGTGATCCCGTTCCTTTAAGAATCCTTTGCTTCATCAGCTGGGAATCCACCATGGTTCTACATACTGTTCTATGCGTGGACACAGGTAACTGGCTTCTTCCAAGAAGTATGCCACAGAGCTTTTCAATTAAGCAGTACGTTGAAAATTATTTGCAGGTGTTCAGCGTTTCACAATAATTGTCATAACGTTTGTATGTGCCTCCTGAAACCCAAGATGGCTGCCAAGGACATAACTATGCTGAGGCGTAGCTGATTTGGTGTTGCCTATTTTTGTTAGTGGAGACTGACAAGAAGCCATTCTTCTAAGTATCATCCCCCCATCATTTTTCCATTGTTTAAAAATGCAGGGAAATTTTGCAATTTAGCATTATAGTTAGTAGCTGGAGGGTACGGTTTTTTTTTGGGGGGGGTGGGTCTGTGTCGATGGGGGCATCAGGCCCTCTGTCAGTTCGCTGGTTTGTTTTTATTATCCCCAGAGAGGAGAAGTAGGCCTTTTGTTGGGAGGTAATAGTGCGGATTCTGTTTCAGAGAATTAAACAGGATTCGCATGGTCATCCCGTTCCTTTAAGAATCCTTTGCTTCATCAGCTGGGAATCCACCATGGTTCTATATACTCCTCTATGCGTGGGCACAGGTAACTCGCTTGTTCCAAGAAGTACGCCACAGAGCTTTTCAAATAACCAGTACATTGAAAATTATTTGCAGGTTTCAGCGTTTCACCATAATTGCCATAACGTTTGTATGTGCCTTGAACTCCTAGATGGCTGCCACGGACATAACTATGCTGAGGCGTAGCTCACTTGGTGTTGCCTATTTTTGTTAGCGGAGACTCACAAGAATCCATTCTTCTAAGTATCATCCCACCATCATTTTTCCAAGGTTTAAAAATGCAGGGTAATTTTGCAAGTTAGCATTATAATTAGTAGCTGGAGGGCACGGGTTTTTTTTGGGGGGGCGGTCGCTTTGGATGGGGGGTTCAGGCCGTCTGTCAGTTCGCTGGTTTGTTTTTATTATCCCCTGAGAGGGGAAGTGGCTATGTGTTTGGCAGGTGAAAAGTGTGGACTCTGTTTCAGAGAATTAAACAGGATCCCCATGGTCGTGCCGTTCCTTTAAAAATCCTTTCCTTCATCAGCTGGGAATCCACCATGCTTCTATATAGTCCTCTATGCGTGGGCACAGGTAACTGGCTTGTTCCAAGAAGTATGCCTCAGAGATTTTCAATTAAGCTGTACGTTGAAAATTATATGCAGGTTTTCAGCATTTCACCATAATTGTGATAACGTTTGTATATGCCTCCTGACACCCAAGATGGCTGCCACGGAAATAACTATGCTGAGGCGTAGCTCACTTGGTGTTGCCTATTTTTGTTAGTGGAGACTGACTAGACGCCATTCTTCTAAGTATCATCCCAACTCATTTTTCCATTGTTTAAAAATGCAGGGAAATTTTGCAAGTTAGCATTATAATTAGTAGCTGGAGGGTACATATTTTTTTTTTTTTGGTCGGGTCGATGTGGAAGGGGGTGTCAGGCCCTCTGTCAGTTCTCTGGTTTGTTTTTATTATCCCCAGAGGGGAGAAGTGGGCATGTGTGTGGCAAGTGAAAAGTGCAGATCCTGTTTCCAAGACTGAAACAGGATACTGTTTGAGAGACTGAAACAGGATCCACACTTTTCATCGTGTTCCTTTAAGAATCATTCTCTTCATCAGCTGGGAATCGACCATGGTTCTCTACACACCACTAAGAGTGGGTACAGTTAACTGGCTAGTTCAAAGAAGTATGCTGAAGAGCGTTTGAAATAAACACTACCATGGAAATTATTTCCCAGCCTTTCCAGCACTTTTACCATAATTTTGATAAGGTTCACCTGTGCTTCCCTAAACCCTAGATGGCTGCCACGGACAAACCTATGCTGAGGCCTAGGTCACTTGCTGTTGCCAATACTTGGTAAAGGAATCTTGCAATAAGCCAGTCTTTTAGGTATAATTCCACCATCCTATCTCCATTATTTTAAAAGGCAGAGGACTTTCGCCAGATAGCATAAGTATGAGTTGCTGGAGTGGACGTTCTTGTGTGGGGTGTTGTGTTACGGGGGCAGGCCATCTGTCAATATGATGGGTTGTATTTGTTATCCCTAGAGAGGAGGAGTGGGCATGTGTGTTGCAGGCAAAAAGTGCGGATCCTGTTTCAGTCTTAGACTGAAACAGGATCCTCATTTTCAGCCTGTTCCTTTAAGAATCCTTTGATTCATCACCTGGGAATCCACCATGGTTCTCTAGACCCCTCTATGGGTGGGCACAGGTAACTGGCTTGTTCCAAGAAGTATGCCGCAGAGCTTTTGAATTAACCAGTACTTTGAGAGTTCTTTGTCAATTTTTCAGCACGTTTCACCATAATTGTTATAACGTTTGTATGTGCCTCCTTAAACCCAAGATGACTGCCACCGACATAACTATGCTCAGGCATAGCTGACTTGGTGTTGCCTATTTTTGTTAGAGGACACTGACAAGAAGCCATTCTTCTAAGTATCATTCTACCATCCTTTCTCCATTGTTTAAAAATGTACGCAAATTTTGCAAGTTAGCATTATAATCAGTAGCTGGAGGGGACTTTTTTTTTTTGTGCGGTAAGTATGTGACGGAGGGCAGGCCCTCTGTCAGTTCGCTGGTTTGTTTTTATTATCCCCCGAAAGGAGAAGTGGGCATGTGTGTGGCAGGTCAAAAGTGCGGATCCTGTTTCAGTCTTAGACAGAAAGAGGATCGGCACTTTTCACCCCGTTCCATTTAGAATCCTTTGCTTCATCAGCTAGGAATCCACCATGGGTCTCTAGACCGCTCTATGGAGGGTCCAATTAACTGGCTAGTTAAAAGAATTATGCTGCAGAGCTTTTGAAATAACAACTACCATGAAAATTTTTGACAGCTTTTGCAGCATTTTTCACCATGATTATGATAATGTTCATCTGTGCTTCCTTAAACCCAGGATGGCTGCCATGGACAAACGTGTGCTGAGGCCTAGGTCACTTGCTCTTGCCAATACTTTGTATGGGATTCTGACAATAAGCCAGTATTTTAGGTATAATTCCACCATCCCATCTCCATTATTTTAAAAGGCAGAGGACTTCTCGCCAGATAGCATCAGGATCAGTCACTGGAGGGGACGTTTTTGTGTGGTGTGGTGGGGGGCGTGGGTAGACCATCAGTCAATCCGATGGGTTGTTTTTGTTATCCCTACAGAGGAGAAATGGGCACGTGTGTTGCAGGCAAAAAGTCCGGATCCTGTTACAGTCTTAGACTGAAACAGGATCCGCACTTTTCATCCTGTTCCTTTAAGAATACTTTGATTCACCACCAGGCAATCCAACATGGTTCTCTAGACCCCTCTATGCATGGGCACAGGTAACTGGCTAGTTCAAAGAAGTATGCCGCAGAGCTTTTGAAATAACCACTACCATGGAAATTATTTGCCATGGGCATGTGTGTGGCAGGTGAAAAGTGCAGATACTGTTTCAGAGAATGAAACAGGATCTGCATGTTCATCCCATTCCTTTAAGAATCCTTTGCTTCATCAGCTGGGAATCCACCATTGGTCTCTATACTGCTCTATGCGTGGGCTCAGTTTACTGACTAGTTCAAAGAATTATGCCGCATAGCTTTTGAAATAACCACTACCATGAGAATTATTTGACAGTTTTTGCAGTACCTATCACCATAATTGTTATAAGGTTCATCTGTGCCTCCTTAAACCCAAGATGGCAGCCACAGACAAAGGTGTGCTGAGGCCTAGGTCCCTTGCTGTTGCCAATAGTTGGGATGGGTGTCTGGCAATAAGCCAGTCTTTTAGGTATAATTACACCATCCTATCTTCATTATTTAAAAAGGCAGAGGACCTTTTGCCAGATAGCATAAGGATGAGTGGCTGGAGGGGACGTTTTTGTGTGGGGTGGTGGGTTCGGGGGCAGGCCATCTGTCTATCCGATGGGTTGTTTTTGTTTTCCCTAGAGAGAAGAAGTGGACATGTGTGTTGCAGGCAAAAAGTGCGGATCCTGTGTCAGTCGTAGACTGAAAGAGCATCCTCATTTTCAGCCTGTTCCTTTAAGAATCCTTTGATTAATCACCTGGGAATACACCAAGGTTCTCTAGACCCCTCTTTGCGTGGGCACAGGTAACTGGCTTGTTCCAAGAAGTATACCACAGAGCTTTAGAATTAACCAGAATGTTGAGAATTCTTTACCAGTTTTTAGCACGTTTCACCATAATTGTGATAACGTTTGTATGTGCCTCCTTAAACCCAAGATAGCTGCCATGGAAATAACTTTGCTGAGGCATACATGACTTGGTGTTTCCTATTTTTGTTAGTGGAGACTGATAAGAAGCCATTCTTCTAAGTATCATTCCACCATCCTTTCTTCATTGTTTAAAAATTCAGGGAAATTTTGAAAGTTAGCATAATAATTAGTAGCTGGAGGGGACGTTTTTTTTTGGTGGGGTCGGTGTGGGTAGTGGGGTCAGGCCCCCTGTCAGTTCGCAGGTTTGTTTTTATTATCCTTAGAGAGTAGAAGTGGGCATGTGTATGGCAGGGGAAAAGTGCGCATCCTATTTCAGAGACTGAAACAGGATCCGCACTTTTGATCCCGTTCCTTTAAGAATCCTTCGCTTCATCAGCTGGGAATCCACCTTGGTTCTCTGCACCCCACTATTGTGGTCCCTCTTAACTGGCTAGTTCAAAGAAGTATGCCGCAGAGCTCTTCAAATAACCACTACTATTGAAATTATTTGCCAGCTTTTCCAGCACTTTTACTATAATTTTGATAAGGTTCATCTGTGCTTCCTTAAACCCTAGATGACTGCCACGGACAAACCTATTCTGAGGTCTAGGTCACTTCCTGTTGCCAATAATTGGTATGGGACTCTGGAAAAAGGCCAGTTTTTAGGTATCATTCCACCATCCTATCTCCATTATTTTAAAAGGCAGAGGACCTTTCGCCAGATAGCATAAGGATGAGTCGCTGGAGGGGACGTTTTTGTGTGTGGTGGTGGGGGGTGGGGGCAGGCCATCTGTCAATCGGATGGGTTGATTTTGTTATCCCTAGAGAGGAGAAGCGGGCATGTGTATTGCAGGCGAAAAGTGAATATACTGTTTCAGTCTTAGACTGAAACAGGATCCACACTTTTCAGCCTGTTCCTTTAAGAATCCTTTGATTCTTCACCTGGGAATCCACCATGGTTCTCTAGACCCCTCTAAGCGTGGGCCCAGAAAACTGGATGGTTCCAAGAAGTATTCCACAGAGCTTTTAAAATAACCACTACGTTGAGAATTGTTTGCCAGTTTTTGCAGCACCTTTCACCATAATTGTCATAAGGTTCGTCTCTTCCTCCTTAATCTCGAGATTGCTGCCATGGACAAAACTTTGCTGAGGCCTGGCTCACTTGATGTTGCCGATCCTTGGTACTGGAGACTGGCAAGAATACATTCTTTTAAGTATCATTCCACCGTCCTTTCTCCACTATTTAAAAGCCAGAGCATCTTTCTCAAGTTAGACTAACAAGGAGTCGCTGGACGGGAAGTTTTTATGTGGGGTCTGGGGGCTGGTGTGGCAAGCCCTCTGTCAGTTCTGTGGTTTCTTTTTATTCTCCCCTGAGAGGGGAAGTGGGCATGTGTTTGGCAGGTGAAAAGTGCGGATCCTGTTTCAGAGAATGAAACAGGATCCCGATGTTGATCCCGTTCCTTTAAGAATCCTTTGCTTCATCACCTGGGAATCCACCATGGTTTTCTATGCGTGGGCCCAGTTAACTGGCTAGATCAAAGAAGTGTGCCTCAGAGCTTTTGAAATAACCGCTACCATGGAAATTATTTGCCAGCTTTTCCAGCACTTTTACCATAATTTTGATAAGGTTCATCTGTGCTTCCTTAAACCCAGGATGGCTGCCATGGACAAACCTATACTGATGGCTATCTTGCTTGGTGTTGCCAATACTTGGTACGGGAGTCTGACTAGAATCCAGTCTTTTAATTATCATTGCACCATCCTTTCTCCCTTATATTAAAAGGCAGAGCAACTTTCGGCAGTTAGCATAAGAATGAGTCAAGGGAGGGGAATTTTTTGTGTGGGGTCGGCGTGGGTTGGGAGACAGGCCCTCTGTCAGTCCAGTGGTTTGTATTTATTATGCCCAGACAGGGAAGTGGATATGTGTGTGGCAGGTGAAAAGTGCGGATCCTGTTTCAGGCTTACACTGAAACAGGATCCGCACTTTTGAGCCTGTTCCTTGAAAAATCCTTTGATTCATCAACTGGGAATCCACCATGTTTCCCTAGACCACTACATGCATGGGCCCATGTAACTGGCCAGTACCAAGATGTATGCCGCACAGCTTTTGAGATAAACACTACGTTTAGAATTATTTGTCATTTTTTGCTGCACATATCACCATAATTGTAATAAGGTTCCACTGTGCCTCCTTAAACACAAGATGGCTGCCACGGAGAAAACTATGCTGAGTCCTAGCTCACTTGGATTTCACGCCACTTCTTACTGGAGCCTGGAAGGAGGCCATTCTTTTAAATATCATTCCACCATCGTTTCTCCATTATTTTAAAATGCAGGGAACCTTTTGTAGTTAACATAATAATTAGTAGCTGGAGGGGATTTTTTTTTGTGGGGTCGGTGTGGGTGGGGGGCGCAGGCCCTCTGTCAGTTTGCTGGTTTGTTTTTATTTTCCCCAGAGATGAGAAGTGGGCATGTGTGTCGCAGGTGAAAAGTGCGGATACCATTTCTGTCCTAGACTAAAACAGGACCCACACTTTTCACCCCGTTCCTTTAAGAATCCTTTGCTTCATCAGCTGGGAATCCACCATGGGTCTCTAGACCGCTCTATGCGTGGGCCAAATTAACTGGCTGGTTCAAAGAATTATGCCACAGACCTTTTGAAAAAACCACTACCATGAGAATTTTTTGAGACCTTTTGCAGCACCTTTCACCATAATTGTGATAAGGTTCATCTGTGCACACTTAAACCCATGATGGCTGCCAGGGACAAACATGTACTGAGGCCTAGGTCAGTTGCTGTTGCCAACACTTGGTAAGGGAGTCTGGCAATAAGCCAGTCTTTTAGGTATAATTCCACCATCCTATCTCCATTATTTTAAAAGGCAGAGGACCTTTGGCCAGATAGCATAAGGATAAGTCGCTGGAGGGGACGTTTTTGTGTGTGGTGGTGCTGGGCGGGGGCAGGCCATCTGTCAATCCGATAGGTTGTTTTTGTTATCCCTGGAGAGGAGAAGTGGGCATGTGTGTTGCAGGCAAAACGTGGGGATCCTGTTTCAGTCATAGACTGAAAGAGCATCCTCATTTTCAGTCTGTTCCTTTAAGAATCCTTTGATTCATCACCCTGTAATCCACTATGGTTCTCTCGACCACTCTATGGGTGGGCACAGGTAACTCGCTTGTTCTAAGATGTATGCCACAGAGCTTTTGAATTAACCACTACGTTGAGAATTATTTGCCTGGTTTTCAGCACGTTTCACCATAATTGTGATAATGTTTGTATGTGCCTCCATAACCCCAAGATGGCTGCCACGGACATAACTATGCTGGAAGCGTAGCTGACTTGGTGTTGCCTATTTTTGTTAGTGGAGACTGACAAGAAGCCATTCTTCTAAGTATCATTAACATCCTTCCTCCATTATTTAAAAATCCAGGGATATTTTGCAAGTTAGCATAATAATAAGTAGCTGGAGGGGACTTTTTTTTTTTGTGATGTCAGAGTGGGGCAGGCAGGCCCTTTGTCAGTTAGCTGGTTTGTTTCTATTATCCCCAGAGAAGAGAAGTGCGCATGTGTGTGGCAGGCGAAAAGTGGGGATCCTGTTTGAGTCTTAGACAGAAACAGGATCCGCACCTTTCACCCCTTTCCATTAAGAATCCTTTGTTTGATCAGCTGGGAAACCCCATGGTTTTCTAGACCCCTCTATTCGTGGGCACAGAAAACTGCCTGGTTCCAAGAAGTATTCCACAGAGCTTTTGAAATAACCACTACGTTGGGAATTATTTGCCAGGTTTTGCAGCACCTTTATCCATAATTGTCATAAGGTTCTTATGTTCCTCCTCAATGTTGAGATGGCTGCCATGGACAAAACTATGCTGAGGCCTAGCTCACTTGGTGTGGCCGATACTTGATACTGGAGACTGGCAAAAATACATTCTTTTAAGTATCATCCCAACGTCCTTTCTCCACTCTTTTAAAAGCCAGAGCACATGTTGGCATTTAGAATAACAGGCAGTCACTGGAGGGGAGGTTTTTATGTGGGGTATGGGGAGGTGGTGGGGCAAGCCCTCTTTCAGTTCGCTGGTTTGTTTTTATTATCCCCAGAGAGGAGAAGTGGGTATGTGTGTGGCAGGTGAAAAGTACGCATCCTGTTTCAGAGAATGAAACAGGATCCGCAGTTTTCATCCCGTTCCTTTAAGAATCCTTTGGTTCATCAGCTGGGAATCCACCTTGGTTCTCTACACCCCAGTATGCGTGGGTCCTGTTAACTGGCTAGTTCAAAGAAGTATGCCGCAGAGCTTTTGAAATAACCACTACCATAGAAATTATTTGCCAGCTTTTTAACACATTTACCATAATTTTGATAAGGCTCATCTGTGCTTCCTTAAACCCAGGATGGCTGCAAAGGACAAACCTATACTGAGGGCTATCTCCCTTGGTGATGCTAATACTTGGTATGGGAGAATGACAAGAATCCTGTCTTTTAATTATCATTGCACCTTCCTTTCTCCCTTATATTAAAAGGCAGAGCAACTTTCGGCAATTAGCATAAGGATGAGTCACTGGAGGGGACGTTTTTGTGTGGGGTCGGGGTGGGTTGGGGGACAGGTCCTCTGTCAATCCTGCGGTTTGTATTTATTACGCTCAGACAGGGGAAGGGAATATGTGTGTGACAGGTGAAAATTGCGGATCCTGTTTCAGTCTTAGACTGAAACATCATTGGCACTTTTCAGCCTGTTCCTTTAAAAATCCTTTGATTCATCAGCTGGGAATCCACCCTGGTTCCCTAGACCCCTCTATGCATGGGCCCAGGTAACTGGCCAGTACCAAGATGTATGCCACAGAGCTTTCGAAATTAACACTACGTGTAGAATTATTGGCCAGTTTTTGCAGCACTTATCACCATAATTTTGATAAGGTTCGTTTGTGCCTCCTTAAACACAAGATGGCTGCCACGGGGAAAACTATGCTTAGGCCTAGCTGACTTGGATTTCACGACACTTGTTACTGGAGCCTGGAAGGAGGCCATTCTTTTAAGTATCATGCCACCATCATTTCTCCATTATTTTAAAATGCAGGGAACCTTTTGCAAGTTAGCATAATAAATAGTAGCTGGAGGGGAATTTATTTTTTTGTGGGGTCAGTGTGGGTCGGGCGCACAGGCCTTTTCTCAGTTCTGTGGTTTGTTTATATTATCCCCAGAGAGGAGAAGTGGGCATGTGTGTGGCAGGTGAAATGTGCCGATCCCGTTTCTGTCTTAGACTGAAACAGGACCCGCAATTTTCACCCCGTTTCTTTAAGAATCCTTTGCTTCATCAGATGGGAATCCACCATGGGTCTCTAGACCGCTCTATCCGTGGGCCCAGTTAACTGGCTAGTTCAAAGAATTATGCCGCAGAGCTTTTGAAATAACCACTACCATGAGAATTATTTGACAGCTTTTGCAGCACCTTTCACCATAATTGTGATAAGGTTCATCTGTGCCTCCTTAAACCCAAGATGGCTTCCAGGGACAAACGTGTGCTGAGGCCTAGGTCACTTGCGTTGCCAATACTTGGTATTGGAGGCTGACAATAAGCCAGGCTTTTAGGTATAATTCGAGGATCCTATCTCCATTATTTTAAAAGGCAGAGGACATTTCGCCAGATAGCATAAGGATGAGTCGTTGGAGGGGACGTTTTTGTGTGGGGTGGTTCGGGGTGGGGACAGGCCATGTGTCAATCCAATGGGTTGTTTTTGTTATCCCTAGAGAGGAGAAGTGGGCATGTGTGTTGCAGGCAAAAAGTGTACTCTAAGACAACACACATGCACTCTAAGAGTGAAACAGGATCCGCCTTTTTCAGCCTGGTCCTTTAAGAATCCTTTGATTCATCACCTGGGAATCCACCATGGTTCTCTATACCCCTTTATACGTGGTCCCAGAAACCTGCCTGGTTCCAAGAAGTATTCCACAGAGCTTTTGAAATAACCACTACGTTGAGAATTGTTTTCCAGTTTTTGCAGGACCTTTCACCATAATTGTCATAAGGTTCATCTCTTCCTCCTTAATCTCGAGAAGGCGGCCATGGACAAAACTATGTTGGGGCCTAGCTCACTTGGTGTGTCCGATACTTGGTACTGGAAACTGGCAAGAATACATTCTTTTAAGTATCATTCCACCGTCCTTTCTACACTATGTTAAAAGCCAGAGCACCTTTCGGCAGTTACAATAACAAGGTCTCTCTTGAGGGGAAGTTTTTATGTGGGGTCTGGGGGGCTGGTGGGGCAAGCCCTCTGTCAGTTCTGTGGTTAGTTTTTATTATCCCCAGAGAGGAGAATTGGGCATGTGTTTGGCAGGTGAAAAGTGCGGATCCTGTTTCAGAGAATGAAACCTGATCCGCATGTTCATCCCGATCCTTTAAGAATCCTTTGCTTCATCAGCTTTGAATCCACCATGATTCTCTACACCCCACTATGGATGGGCCCAGTTAACTGGCTATTTCAAAGAAGTATGCCGCAGAACTTTTGAAATAACCACTACCATGGAAATTATTTGCCATCTTTTCCAGCACTTTTACCATTATTTTGATAAGGTTGATCTGTGCTTCCTTAAACCCTAGATGGCTGCGATGGACAAACCTATACTGAAGGCTATCTGTCTTCGTGTTGAAAATACTTGGTACGGGAGTCTTAGAAGAATCCAGTCTTTTAATTATAATTGCACCATCCTTTCTCCCTTATATTAAAAGGCAGAGCAACTTTTGGCAGTTAGCATAAGGATGAGTCACTGGAGCGGACGTTTTTGTGTGAGGTCGGGGTAGGTTTGTGGACAAGCCCTCTGTCAGTCCGGTGGTTTGTATTTATTATGCCCAGACAGGGGAAGTGGATATGTGTGTGGCAGGTGAAAAGTGCAGATCCTGTCTCAATCTTAGACTGAAAAAGGATCCGCACTTTTCATCCTGTTCCTTTAAAAATCCTTTGATTCATTAGCTGGGAATCCACCATGGTTCCCTAGACCCCTCTATGCATGGGCCCAGGTAACTGGCCAGTACCAAGATGTATGCCGCAGAGCTTTCGAAATTAACACTACGTGTAGAATTATTGGCCAGTTTTTGCAGCACTTATCACCATAATTTTGATAAGGTTCGTCTGTGCCTCCTTAAACACAAGATGGCTGCCACAGAGAAAACTATGCTGAGGCCTAGCTCCCTTGGATTTCATGACACTTATCACTGGAGTTTGGAAGGAGGCCATTCTTTTAAGTGTCATTCCACCATCGTTTCTCCATTACTTTGAAATGCAGGGAACCTTTTGCAAGTTAGCATAATAATTAGTATCTGGAGGGGATTTTTTTTGTGGGGTCGGTGAGGGTGGGGGGCGCAGGCCCTCTGTCAGTTCGCTTGTTTGTTTTTAGGTTCCCCAGAGAGGAGAAGTGGGCATGTGTGTGGTAGGGGTAAAGTGTGGATCACGTTCTTGTCTTAGACTGAAACAGGACCAGCAATTTTTTTTTTTTTTGAGACAGAGTCTCACTCTGTTGCCCAGGCTAGAGTGAGTGCCGTGGCGTCAGCCTAGCTCACAGCAACCTCAAACTCCTGAGCTCAAGGGATCCTCCTGCCTCAGCCTCCCGAGTAGCTGGGACTACAGGCATGCACCACCATGCCCGGCTAATTTTTTCTATATATATTTTTAGCTGTCCATATAATTTCTTTCTATTTTTAGTAGAGATGGGGTCTCGCTCTTGCTCAGGCTGGTCTCGAACTCCTGAGCTCAAACGATCGGCCCACCTCGGCCTCCCAGAGTGCTAGGATTACAGGCGTGAGCCACCACGCCCGGCCAGGACCTGCACTTTTCACCCCGTTCCTTTAAGAATCCTTTGCTTCATCAGCTGGGAATCCACCATGGGTCTCTAGACCGCTCTATGCTTGGGCCAAGCTAACTGGCTAGTTCAAAGAATTATGCCCCAGACCTTTTGAAATATCCACTACTATGAGAATTATTTCACAACTTTTGCAGCACCTTTCACCATAATTGTGATAAGGTTCATATGTTCGTCCTCAAACCCAAGATGGCTGCCAGGGACAAACGTGTGCTGAGGCCAAGTAACTTGCTGTTGCCAATACTTGGTAAGGGAGTCTGGCAATAAGCCAGTCTTTTAGGTATAAATTCACCATCCTATCGCCATTATTTTAAAAGGCAGAGGACCTTTCGCCAGATACCATAAGGATGAGTCATTGGAGGGAACGTTTTCGTGTGGGGTGGAGGGGGGGGAAAGGCCATCTGTCAATCTGATGGGTTATTATAATCCCCAGAGAGGAGAAGTGGGCATGTGAGTAGCATGTGAAAGGTGTGGATCCTGTTTTAGAGACTGAAACATCATTCGCACTTTTAATCCCTTTCCTTTAAGAATGCTTCATAAGCTGAGAATCCACCATGGTTCTCTGCACCCTACTATGCGTGGGCCCAGTTAACTTGCTAGTTCAAAGAAGTATGCCGCAGAGCATTTGAAATAACCACTACCATGGAAATTATTTGCCACCTTTTGCAGCACATTTACCATAATTTTGCTATCGTTCATCTGTGCTTCCTTAAACCCTAGATGGGAGCGACGGACAAAACTATACTGAGGGCTATCTGGCTTGGTGTTGCCAATACTTGGTACGGGTGTATGACAAGAATCCAGTCTTTTAATTATTATTGCACCATACTTTCTCCCTTATATTAAAAGGCAGAGCATCTTTCAGCAGTTAGTCTTAGGATGAGTCACTGGAGGGGAGGTTTTTGTGTGGGGTCGGCGTGGGATGGGGGACAGGCCCTCTGTCAGTCCGGCAGTTTGTATTTATTATGCCCAGAATGGGTAAGTGGATATGTGTGTGGCAGGTGAAAAGTGCAGATCCTGTTTCAGTCTTAGACACCAAGTCTAAGGGACATCAGGCCCTCTGTCAGTTCCCAGGTTTGTTTTTATTATCCCCAGAAAGGAGAAGTAGGCATGTGTGTGGCAGGGGAAAAGCGCAGATCCTGTTTCAGAGACTGAAACAGGATCCGCACTTTTCATCTGGTTCCTTTAAGAAAACTTCGCTTCATCAGCTGGGAATCCACCTTGGTTCTCTACACCCCACTATGTGTGGGCCGAGTTAACTGGCTAGTTCAAAGAAGTATGCCGCAGAGCTTTTGAAATAACCAATACTATGGAAATTATTTGACAGCTTTTCCAGCACTTTTACCATAATTTTGATAAGGTTCATCTGTGCTTCCTTACACCCTAGATGGCTGCCAGGGACAAACCTATGCTGCGGCCTAAGTCACTTCCTGTTGCCAATAATTCATATGGGAGTCTGGCAATAAGCCAGTCTTTTTGATATAATTCCACCATCCTATCTCCATTATTTTAAAAGGCAGAGGAACTTTCGCCAGATAGCATAAGGATGAGTCGCTGGAGGGGACGTTTTCGTGTGGGGTGGTGGGGGGCGGGGCAGGCCATCTGTCAATCCGATGGGTTGTTTTTACTATCCCTAGAGAGGAGAAGTGGGCATGTGTGTTGCAGGCAAAAAGTGCGGATGCTGTTTCAGTCTTTGACTGAAACATGATCCGCAATTTTCAGCCTGTTCCTTTAAGAAACATTTGAATCATCACCTGGGAATCCACCATGGTTCTCTAGACCCCTCTATGCGTGGGCCCAGAAAACTGCCTGGTTCCAAGAAGTATTCCACAGAGCTTTGGAAATAACCACTACGTTGAGAATTATTTGGCAGTTTTTGGAGCACCTTTCACCATAATTGTCATAAGGTTCGCCTCTTCCTCTTTAATCTCGAGATGGCTGCCATGGACAAAACTATGCTGAGGCCGAGCTCACTTGGTGTGGCCGATACTTGGTACTGGAGACTGGCAAGAATGCATTCTTTTAAGTATCATTCCACCATCCTTTCTCCATTATTTAAAAGCCAGAGCACCTTTCGGCAGTTAGAATATGGAGTGGCTGGAGGCGAAGTTTTTATGTTGAGTCTAGGGGCTGTTGGGCAAAGCCCTCTGTCAGTTCTGTGGTTTGTTTTTATTATCCCCAGAGAGGAGAAGTGGGCATGTGTTTGGCAGCTGAAAAGTGCGGATCCTGTTTGAGAGAATTTAACCTGATCCACACGTTCATCCCGTTCCTTTAAGAATCCTTTGCCTCAGCAGCTGGGAATCCACCATTGTTCTCTGCATCCGACTATGCGTGGGCCCAGTTAACTGGCTATTTCAAAGAAGTATGCCGCAGAACTTTTGAAATAACCACTACCATGGAAATTATTTGCCAGCTTTTTCAGCACATTTACGATAATTTTGATAAGGTTCATCTGTGCTTCCTTAAACCCTAGATGGCTGCCACAGACAATCCTATACTGAGGGTTCTCTCGCTTGGTGTTCCCAATACTTGGTACGGGATTCTGACAAGAATCCCGTCTTTTAATTATCATTGCACAATCCTTTCTCCCTTATATTAAAAGGCAGAGCATCTTTTGGCAGTTAGCATAAGGATGAGACCGTGGAGTGAAATTTATTTCGTGGGCTCGGGGTGGATTGGGGGACAGGCCCTCTGTCAGTCCGGCGGTTTGTATTTATTATGCCCAGACAGGGGAAGTGTATATGTGTGTGGCAGGTGAAAACTGGGTATCCTGTTTCAGTCTTACTGAAAGAGTATCCGCACTTTTCAGCCTGTTCCTTTAAAATTCTTTGATTCATCAGGTGTGAATCCACCATGGTTTCCTAGACCCCTGTATGCATGGGCCCAGGTTCCTGGCCAGTACCAAGATGTATGCCGCAGAGGTTTTGAAATAAACACTACGTGTAGAATTATATGCCAGTATTTCCAGCACATATCACCATAATTGTGATAAAGTTCATCTGTGCCTCCTTAAACACATGATGGCTGCCATGGAGAAAACTATACTGAGGCCTAGGTCATTTGAATTTCATGACACTTGTTCCTGGAGCCTGGAAGGAGGCCATTCTTTTAAGTATTATTCCACTATTCTTACTCCATTACTTTAAAATACAGTCAACCTTTTGCAAGTTAGCATAATAATTAGTATCTGGAGGGTACATTTCTTTTCTGGGCTCAGTGTGTGTAGGGGTGCAAGCCCTCTGTCAGTTCTCTAGTTCGTGTTAATTTTCCTTAGAGAGGAGAAGTGGGCATGTGTGTGTCAGGTGAAAAGTGTGGATCCCGTTTCTGTCTTAGACTGAAACAGGACCTGCACTTTTCACCCTGTTGCTTTAACAATCATTTGCTTCATCAGCTGTGATTCCACCATGGGTCTCTTGACCGCTCTATGAGTGGGCCCTGTTAACAGGCTAGTTCAAAGAATTATGCGGCAGAGCTTTTCAAATAACCACTACGATGAAAATTAATTGACAGCTTTTGCAGCACCTTTCACAATAATTGTGATAAGGTTCATCTGTGCCTCCTTAAACCCAAGATGGCTGCCATGGACAAACGTGTGCTGAGGCCTAGGTCACTTGCTCTTGCCAATACTTGGTATGGGTGTCTGGCAATAAGCCAGGCTTTTAGGTATAATTCCACCATCCTATCTCCATTATTTTAAAAGCCAGAGGACACTTCACCAGATAGCATAAGGATGAGTCGCTGGAGGGGAGGTTTTTGTGTGGGGTGATTGGGGCTGGGGGCAGGCCATCTGTCAATCCGATGGGTTGTTTTTGTTATCCCTAGAGAAGAGAAGTAGGCTTGTGTGTTGTAGGAAAAAGTGCGGACCCTGTTTCAGTCTTAGACTTTAAGAGGATCCGCACTTTTCAGCCTGTTCCTTTAAGAATCTTTTGATTGATCACCTGGGAATCCACCATGGTTCTCTAGACCCATCTATGCATGGGCACAATAAACTGGCTTGTTCCAAGAAGTATGCTACAGAGCTTTTGAATTAACCAGTACGTTGAGAATTCTTTGCCAGTTTTTCAGCACGTTTCACCGTAATTGTAATAACGTTTGTATGTGCCTCTGTAAACCCATGATGGCTGCCATGGACATAACTATACTGAGGTGTAGCCTACTTGGTGTTGCCTACTTTTGTTAGTGAAGACTTACAAGAAGCCATTCTTCTAAGTATCATTCCACCATTCTTTCTCCATTGTTTAAAAATGCACGGAAATTTTGCAAGTTTTCATAATAATCAGTAGCTGGAGGGGACGTATTTTTTCGTGAGGTCGTTGTGGATGAGGGGTCCGGCCTTTGGTCAGTTCGCAGGTTTGTTTTTATTATCCCCAGAGAGGAGAAGTGGGCATGTGTGTGGCAGGTGAAAAATCCAGATCCAGTCTCAGAGACTGAAACAGGATCCGCACTTTTCATCCGGTTCTTATAGGAATCCGTCGCTTGATCAGCTGGGAATCCACCATGGTTCTCTACACCCCACTATGCGTGCGCCCAGTTAACTGGCTAGTTTAATGAAGTTGCCGCAGAGCTCTTCAAATAACCACTACTATAGTAATTATTTGCCAGCTTTCCACACTTTTAACATAATTTTATCAGGTTCATCTGTGCTTCCTTAAATCTTGATGGCTGCCCCGGTCAAACCTATGCTGAGGCCTAGGTCACTTCCTGTTGCCAATAATTGGTATGGGATTCTGGCAATAAGCCAGTCTTTTAGGTATAATTCCACCATCCTATCTCCATTATTTTAAAAGGCAGAGGACCTTTCGCCAGATAGCATAAGGATGAGTGGCTGTAGGGGACGCTTTTGTGTGCGGTGATGGGGGGCGGGGGCAGGCCATCTGTGAATCCGATGGCTTGTTTTTGTTATCTCTAGAGAGGAGAAGTGGGCATGTGTGTTGCAGGCAAAAAGTGCATATACTCTTTCAGTCTTTGACTGAAACATGATCCGCACTTTTGAGCCTGTTCCTTTAAGAATCCTTTGATTCATCACCTGGGAATCCACCATGGTTCTCTAGACACCTCTATGCGTGGGCCCAGAAAACTGCCTGGTTTCAAGAAGTATTTCACAGAGCTTTTGAAATAACCACTACTTTGAGAATTACTTGCCAGTTTTTGCAGCACCTTTCACCATAATTGTCATAAGTTTCGTCTCTTCCTCCTTAATCTCGAGATGGCTGCCATGGACAAAACTATGCTGGGGCCTAGCTCGCTTGGTGTGGCCGATACTTGGTACTGGAGACTGGCAAGTATACATTCTTTTAAGTAACATTTCACCATCCTTTTTCCACTATTTTAAAACTCAGAGCACCTTTCGGCAGTTAGAATGGAAGGAGTGGCTGGAGGCGAAGTTTTTATGTGGGGTCTGGTCGCTGGTGGGGAAAGCCCTCTGTCAGATCTGTGGTTTCTTTTTATTATCCCCAGAGAGGAGAAGTGGGCATGTGTTTGGCAGGTGAAAAGTGCAGATCCTGTTTCAGAGAATGAAACAGGATCCGCATGTTCATCCCGTTCCTTTAAGAATCCTTTACTTCATCAGCTGGGAATCCACCATGGTTCTCTACAACCCACTATGCATGGGCCCAGTTAACTGGCTATTTCAAAGAAGTATGCCGCAGAACTTTTGAAATAACCACTACCATGGAAATTATTTGCCAGCTTTTCCAGCACTTTTACCATAATTTTGATAAGGTTCATCTGTCCTTCCTTAAAGCCTAGATTGCTGCCACGGACAAACCTATACTGAAGGCTCTCTCACTTGGTGTTACCAATACTTGGTATGGGAGTCTGACGAGAATCCCGTCTTCTAAATATCATTGCACCATCCTTTCTCCCTTATATTAAAAGGCAGAGCAACTTTCGGCAGTTAGCATAAGGATGAGTCAACGGAGGGGACGTTTTTGTGTGGGGTCGGGGTGTGTTGGGGGACAGTCCGTCTGTCAGTCTGGTGGTTTCTATTTATTATGCCCAGATAGGGAAGTGGATATGTGTGTGGCAGGTGAAAAGTGCGGATCCCGTTTCTGCCTTAGACTGAAACAGGATCTGCACTTTTCAGCCTGTTCCTTCAAAAATCCTTTGATTCATCACCTGGGAATCCACCATGGTTCCATAGACCCCTCCAAGCATGGGCCCATGTCACTGGCCAGTACCAAGATGTATGCCGCACATCTTTTGAGATAAACACTATGAGTAGAATTATTTGCCAATTTTTGGAGCACATATCACCAAAATTGTGATAAGGTTCGACTGTGCCTCCTTAAACACATGATGGCTGCCACGGAGAAAACTAAGCTGAGGCCTAGCTGACTTGGATTTCCCAACACTTGTTACTGGAGCCTGGAAGGAGGGCATTCTTTTAAGTATCATTCCACTATCCTTTCTTCATTATTTAAAAATGCAGGGAACCTTATGCAAGTTAACATACTAAATAGTAGCTGGAGAGGACTTTTTTTTGTGGGGTCAGTGTGGGTGGGGTCGCAGGCCCTATGTCAGTTCGCTGGTTTGTATTTGTTTTCCCCAGAGAGGAGAAGTGGGCATGTCTGTGGCAGGTGAAAAGTGCGGATACCGTTTCTGTCTTAGACTGAAACAGGACCCGAACTTTTGACCCCGTTCCTTTAAGAATCCTTTGGTTCATCAGCTGGGAATCCACCATGGGTTCTAGACCGCTCTATTCGTGGGCTCAGTTAACTGGCTAGTTCAAAGAATTATGCCGCAGAGCTTTTGAAATAACCACTACCATGAGAATTATTTGCCAGCTTTTCCAGCACTTTTACCATAATTTTGATAAGGTTCATCTGTGCTTCCTTAAACCCTAGATGGCTGCCACGGACAAACCTATATGGAGGGCTACTCGTTTGGTGTTGCCAATACTTGGTACGGGAGTCTCACAAGAATCCAGTCTTTTAATTACCATTGCACCATCCTTTCTCCCTTATATTAAAAGGCAGAGCAACTTTCGGCAGTTAGCATAAGGATGAGTCAACGGAGGGGACGTTTTTGTGTGGGCTCGGGGTGGGTTTGGGGACAGTTCCTCTCTCAGTCCGGTGGTTTGAATTTATCATGCCCAGACAGGGAAGTGGATATGTGAGTGGCAGGTGAAAAGTGCGGTTCATGTTTCAGTCTTAGACTGAAACAGGATCCGCAGTTGTCAGCCTGTTCCTTTAAAGATCCTTTGATTCATCAGCTGGGAATCCACCATGCTTCCCTAGACCACTCCATACATGGGCCCATGTAACTGGCCAATACCAAGATGTATGGTGTACAGCTTTTGAGATAAATACAACGTGTAGAATTATTTGCCAGTTTTTGCAGCACATATCACCCTAATGGTGATAAGGTTCGTCTGTGCCTCCTTATACATAAGATGGCTGCCACGGAGAAAACTATGCTGAGGCCTAGCTGACTTAGATTTCACGACACTTGTTACTGGAGCCTGGAAGGAGGCCATTCTTTTAAGTATCATTCCACCATCGTTTCTCCATTATTTTAAAATGCAGGGAACTTTTTGCAAGTTAGCATAAGAATTAGTAGGTGGAGGGGACTTTTTTTGTGTGCGGTCGGTGTGGGTGGGTGGCGCAGGCCATCTGTGAGTTCGCTGGTTTGTTTTTATTTTCCCCAGAGAGGAGAATTGGACACTTGTGTGGCAGGTGTAAAGTGTGGATTCCGTTTCTGTCTTAGACTGAAACAGGTCGGGCACTTTTCACCCCATTCCTTTAAGAACCCTTTGCATCATCAGCTGAGAATCCACCGTGGGTCTCTAGACCGCTCCATGCATGGGCCTAGTTAACTCTCTGGTTCAAAGGATTATGCCATAGAGCTTTTGATATAACCACTACCATGAGAATTGTTTGACAGCTTTTGCAGCACCTTTCACCATAAGTGTGATAAGGTTCATCTGTGCCTCCTTAAACCGAAGATTGCTGCCACAGAGAAACCTATGCTGAGGCCTAGGTCACTTGCTGTTGCCAATACTTGGTATGGGAGTCTGTTAATAAGCCAGTCTTTCTGGTATAATTCCACCATCCTATCTCCATTATTTTAAAAGGCAGAGGACCTTTCTCCAGATAGCATAAGGATGTGTCGCTGGAGGGGACGTTTTTGTGTCGGGTGGTGCTGGGCGGGGGCAGGCCATCTGTCAATACGATGGGTTTTTTTTGGTATCCCTAGAGAGGAGAAGTGGGCATGTGTGTTGCAGGCAAAAGGTGCATATACTGTTTCAGTCTTAGACTGAAAAAGGATCCGCACTTTTCGGCCTGTTCCTTTAAGAATCCTTTGATTCATCACCTAGGAATCCACCATGGTTCTCTAGACCTCTCTCTGCGTGGGCACAGGTAACTGGCTTGTTCCAAGAAGTATGCCGCAGAGCTTATGAATTAACGAGTATGTTCAGAATTATTCGCCAGGTTTTCAGCATGTCTCACCATAATTGTGATAACGTTTGTATGTGCCTCCTTAAACCGAAGATGGCTGTGACGGACATAACTATTCTGAGGCGTATCAGACTTGGAGTTGCCTATTTTTTTTAGTGGAGACTGACACGAAGCCATTCTTCTAAGTATCATTCCACCAACCTTTCCCCATTATTTTGAAATGCAGGGAACCTTTTGCAAGTTAGCATAATAACTAGTAGGTGGAGTGGATTTTTTTTTTTGTGTGGGGTCGGTGTGGGTGGGGGGCCCAGGCCCTCTGTCTGTTCTCTGGTTTGATTTTATTTTCCCTACAGAGGAGAAGTGGGCATGTGAGTGGCAGGTGAAAAGTGCACATACCGTTTCTGCTTTAGAATGAAACATGACCCGCATTTTTCACCCCGTACCTTTAAGAATCCTTTGCTTCATCAGCTGGGAATCCCCCATGGTTCTCTACACCCCACCACGTGGGGGCCAAGTTAACTGGCTAGTTCAAAGAAGTATGCCGCAGAGCCTTTGAAATAACCACTACAATGGAAATTATTTGACAGGTTTTCCAGCACTTTTACCATAATTTTGATAAGGTTCATCTGTGCTTCTTTAAACTCTACATTTTCTGCCACGGACAAACCTATATGGAGGGCTACTCGCTTGGTGTTCCCAATACTTGTTATGGGAGTCTGACAAGAATCCAGTCATTTTATTATCTTTGCACCATCCTTTCTCCCTTATATTAAGAGGCGGAGCAACTTTCGGCAGTTAGCATAAGAATGAGTCACTGGAGGGGACGTTTTTGTGTGGGGTCTTGGTGGGTTGGGGACCAAGGCCCTCTGTCAGTCCAGAGGTTTTTTTTTTATTATGCCCAGACAGGGGAAGTGGATATGTGTGTGGCAGGTGAAAAGTGCGGATCCTGTTTCAGTCTTAGACTGAAACAGGATCCGAACTTTTAAGCCTGTTCCTTTAAGAATCCTTTGAGTAATCTCCTGGGAATCCACCATGGTTCTCTAGACACCTCTATGCGTGGGCACAGGTAACTGGCTTGTTCCAAGAAGTATGCCGCAGAGCTTTGAATTAACCAGTGCATTGAGAATTATTTGCCAGGTTTTCAGCACGTTTCACCACAATTTTCATAACGTTTGTATGTGCCTCCTTAATCCCAAGATGGTTGCCACGGACATAACTATGCTGAGGAGTAGCTGACTTGGTGTTGCCTATTTTTGTTAGTGGAGACTTACAAGAAGCCATTCTTCTAAGTATCATTCCACCATCCTTTCTCCATTATTTAAAAATGCAGGGAAAGTTTGCAAGTTAGCATAATAAATAGTAGCTGGAGGTGAGTTTTTTTTGTGGGTAGGTGTGGGTGGGGGGGGCAGGATCTCTGTCAGTTCGCTGGTTTGTTTTTATTATCCCCAGAGAAGAGAAGTGGGCTTGTGTGTGCCAAGTGAATAGTGCGGATCCCGTTTCAGAGACTGAAACAGGATCCGCACTTTTTATCCCGTTGCTTTAAGAATCCTTGGCTTCATCATCTCGGAATCCAGCATGGTTCTCTACACTCCACTATTCGTGGGCCCAGTTAACTGGCTTGTACAAAGTGGTATGCCGCAGAGCTTTTGAAATCACCACTACCATGGAAATTATTTGCCTGCTTTTTCAGCACCTTTACCATAATTTTGATAAGGTTCATCTGTGCTTCCTTAAACCCTAGAAGGCTGCTATGGACAAACCTATACGGAGGGCTATCTGGCTCGGTGTTGCCAATACTTGGTATCAGAGTCTGACAAGAATCCAGTCTTTTAATGATCACTGCACCATCCTTTCTCCGCTATATTAAAAGGCATAGCAACTTTTGGCAGTTAGCATAAGGATGAGTCACAGGAGGGGAAGTTTTTGTGTGGGGTTGGCTTTGGTCGGGGGACAGGCCCTCTGTCAGTCTGGCGGTTTCTATTTATTATGCCCAGACAGGGGAAGTGGATATGTTTGTGGCAGGTGAAAAGTGCAGATCCTGTTTCAGTCTTAGACTGAAACAGGGTCCGCACTTTTCAGTCTGTTCCTTTAAAAATCCTTTGATTCATCAGCTGGGAATCCACCATGGTTCCCTGGACCCCTCCATGCATGGGCCCAGGTAACTGGCCAGTATCAAGATGTATGCCGCAGAACTTTTGAAATAAACACTACATATAAAATTATTTGCCATTTTTTGCGGCACATACCACCATAATTCTGATAAGTTTCCTCTGTGCGTCCTTAAACTCAAGATGGCTGCCATGGACATAACTATGCTGAGGCCTAGCTCACTTGGATTTCACGATACTTGTTACTGGAGCCTGGAAGGAGGCCATTCTTTTAAGTATCATTCCACCATTCTTTCCCAATTTTATTTTAAAATGCAGGGAACCTTTTGCAAGTTAGCATAATAATTAGTATCTGGAGGGGACTTTTTTTTAATTTTGTGGGGTCGGGGTGGGTGGGGTTGCAAGCCCTCTGTCAGTTCCCTTGTTTGTTTTTACTTTACCAAGAGAGGAGAACTGAGCATGTGTGTGTCAGTTGTAAAGTGCGGATCCTGTTGCTGACTTAGACTGAAACAGGACCCCCACTTTTCCCCCTGTTCCTTTAAGAATCCTTTGCTTGAGTAGCTGCGAATCCACCATGAGTCTCTAGACCCCTCTATGCGTGGGCCCAGTTAGCTGGCTAGTTCAAAGAACTATACCGCAGAGCTTTTGAAGTAACCACTACCATGAGAATTATCCGAGAGGTTTTGAAGCACCTTTCACCATAATTGTGATAAGGTTAATCTGCGCCTCCTTAAACCCAAGATGGCTGCCACGGACAAACCTATGCTGAGGCCTAGGTCACTTGCTGTTGCCAATACCTGGTATGGGAGTCTGGAAATAAGCCAGTGTTTAAGGTATAATTCCACCATCCTATCTCCGTTATTTTAAAAGGCAGAGGACCTTTCGCCAGATAGCATAAGGATGAGTCACTGGAGGGGATGTTTTTGTGTGGTGTGGTGGGGGGCGGGGGCAGGCCAACTGTCAATCTGATGGGTTGTTTTTGTTATCCCTAGAGAGGAGAAGTGGGCATGTGTGTTACAGGCAAAAAGTGCGGATCCTGTTTCAGTCCTAGATTGAAACAGGATCCGCACTTTTCAGCCTGTTCCTTTAAGAATCCTTTGATTCATCACCTGGGAATCCACCATGGTTCTCTAGACCCGTCTATCCGTGGGCACAGGTAACTGGCTTGTTACAAAAAGTATGCCACAGAGCTTTTGAATTAACCAGTATGTTGAGAATTCTTTGCCAGGTTTTCAGCACGTTTCACCATAATTGTGATAACGTTAGTACGTGCCTCCTTAAACCCAAGTTGGCTGCCACAGACATAACTATGCTGAGGCGTAGCTGACTTGGTCTTGCCTAGTTTTGTTAGTGGACACTTACAAGAAGCCATTCTTCTAAGTATCATTCCACAATACTTTCTCCATTGTTTAAAAATGCAAGGATTTTGCAAGTTAGCATAATAATTAGTAGCTGGAGGGGACTTTTTTTTTGGTGCGGTCGGTGTGGGGGGGGCAGGCCCTCTGTCAGTTCGTTGGTTTGTTATTATTTTCCCCAGAGATGAGAAGTGGGCATGTGTGTGGCAATTGAAAAGTGCGGAACCTGTTTCAGTCTTAGGCAGAAACAGGATCCCCACTTTTCACCCCGTTTCATTGAGAATCGTTTACTTCATCAGCTGGGAATCCACCATGTTTGTCTAGACCCCTCTATGCATGGGCCCAGAAAACTGCCAGGTTCCAAGAAGTATTCTACAGAGCTTTTGAAATAACCACTACATTGAGAATTATTTGCCAGTTTTTGGAGCATCTTCCACCATAATTGTCATAAGGTTCGTTTCTTCCTCCTTAATCTCAAGATGGCTGCCACAGACAAAACTATGCTGAGGCCTAGCTCACTTGGTGTAGCCGATACTTGGTACTGGTGACTGGCAAGATTACATACTTTTAAGTACCATTCCACCATCCTTTCTCCACTATTTTAAAAGCCAGAGCACCTTTGGGCAGTTAGAATAACAAGGAGTTGCTGGAGGGGAAATTTTTATGTTGAGTCTGGGGGGCTAGTGAGGCAAGCCCTCTGTCAGTTCTGTGGTTTGTTTTTATTATCCCAAGAGAAGAGAAGTGGGCATGTGTGGGGCAGGTGAAAAGTGCGGATCCTGTTTCAGAGACTGAAACAGGATCCCCACTTTTTATCCTGATCCTTTAAGAATCCTTTGCTTCATCAGCTGGGAATCCACCATGCTTCTCTACACCGCACTATGCGTGGGCCCAGTTAACTGGCTAGTTCAAAGAAGTATGCCGCACAGCTTTTGAAATAACCACTACCAGGGAAATGATTTGCCAGCTTTTCCAGCACTTCTACCAGAATTTTGATAAGGTTCATCTTTGCTTCCTTAAACCCTAGATGGCTGCCACGGACAAACCCATACTGAGGGCTATCTGGCTTGCTGTTGCCAATACTTGGTACGGGAGTCTGACAACAATCCAGGCTTTTAATTATCATTGCACCATCCTTTCTCCCTTATATTAAAAGGCAGAACAACTTTCGGCAGTTAGCATGAGGATGAGTCACTGGAGGGGACGTTTTTGTGTGGGGTCGGGGTGGGTTGGGGGACAGGCCCTCTGTCAGTCCGGCAGTTTGTATTTATTATGCCCAGACAGGGGAAGTGGATATGTGTGTGGCAGGTGAAAAGTACAGATCCTGTTTCAGTCTTAGACTGAAACAGGATCCGCACTTTTCAGTCTGTTCCTTTAAAAATCCTTTGATTCATCAGCTGGAAATCCACCATGGTTCCCTAGACCACTCTATGCATGGGCCCAGGTAACTGGCCAGTACCAAGATGTATGCCGCAGAGCCTTTGAAATAGAGACTATGTGTAAAATTATTTGCCAATCTTAAGAGCACATAACACCATAATTGTGATAAGGTTTGTCTGTGCCTCCTTGAACACAAGACGGCTGCCACAGAGAAAACTATGCTGAGGCCTAGCTTACTTGGATTACACTACACTTGTAACTGGAATCCGGAAGAGGCCATTCTTTTAAGAATCATTCCACCATCTTTTCAACATTATTTTAAAATGCAGGGAACCTTTTGCAAGTTAGCATAATAATTAGTAGCTGGAGGGGACTTTTTTGTGTGTGTGGTCATTTTGGGTGGGGGGCGCAGGCCCTCTGTCAGTTCGCTGGTTTCTTTTTATTTTCCCCAGAGACGAGAAGTGGGCATGTGTGTGGCAGGTGAAAAGTGCGGATCTCGTTTCTGTCTTAGACTGAAACAGGACCCGCACTTTTATCCCCGTTTCTTTAAGAATCCTTTGCTTCATCAGCTGGGAAGCCACCATGGGTCTCTAGAACGCTCTATGCGTGCGCCCAGTTAACAGGCTAGTTCAAAGAAGTATGCCACAGAGCTTTTGAAATAGCCTCTACCATGAGAATTATTTGACAGCTTTTGCAGCACCTTTCACCATAATTGTTATAAGGTTTATCTGTGCCTCCTTAAACCCAAGATGGCTGCCACGGACTAACCTATGCTGAGGCCTAGGTCACTTGCTGTTGCCAATACTTGGTATGGGAATCTGGCAATAAGCCAGTCTTTTAGGTATAATTCCACCATCCTATCTCCATTATTTTAAAAGAGAGGACCTTTCGCTAGATAGCATAAGGATGAATAGCTGGAGGGGAGGTCTTTGTGTGGGGTGTTGTGGGACGGGGGCAGTCCATCTGTCAATCTGATGGGTTGTTTTTGTTATCCCTAGAGAGGAGAAGTGGGCATGTGTGTTGCAGGCAGAAATTGCAGATCCTGTTTCAGTCTTACACTGAAACAGGATCCACACGTTTCAGCCTGTTCCTTTAAGAATCCTTTGATTCATCACCTGGGAATCTACCATGGTTCTCTATACCCCTCTATGCATTGGCAGAGGTAAATGGCTTGTTCCAAGAAGTATGCTGCAGAGCTTTTAAATTAACCAGTACGTTGAGAATTATTTGCCAGGTTTTCAGCACGTTTCACCATAATTGTGATAATGTTTGTATGTGCCTCCTTAAACGCAAGATGGCTGCCACGGACATAACTATGCTGAGACATAGCTGACTTGCTGTTGCCTATTTTTGTTAGTGGAGACTGACAAGAAGCCATTCTTCTAAGTATCATTCCACCATCCTTTCTCCATTATTTAAAAATGCAGGGAACATTTTGCAAGTTAGCATAATAATTAGTAGCTGCAGGAGACTATTTTTTTTGTGTGTGTGTTCGGTGTGGGTGGGGGACGGCAGGCCCTCTGTCAGTTCACTGGTTTGTTTTTATTATCCCCAGAGAGGGGAAGTGGGCATATGTGTGGCAGGTGAAAAGTGCGGATCCTGTTTCAGTCTCAGACAGAAACAGAATCTGCACATTTCACCCCATTCCATTAATAATCCTTTATTTCAACAGCTGAGAATCCAGCATGGTTCTCTAGGCCACTCTGCTTGGGCCCAGAAAACTGCCTGGTTCCATGAAGTATTCCACAGTGCTTTTGAAATAACCAATATGTTGAGAATTATTTGCCAGTTTTTGCAGCATCTTTCACCATAATTGTCATAAGGTTCGTCTCTTCCTCCTTAACCTCGAGATGCCTGCCATGGACAAAACTATGCTGTGGCCTAGCTCACTTGGTGTGGCCGATACTTGGTACTGGAGACTGGCAGGATTACATTTTTTAAAGTATCATTCCACCATCCTTTCTCCACTATTTTAAAACCCAAAGCAGCTTTCTGCAGTTAGAATAACAAGGAGTCACTGGAGGGGAAGTTTTTATGTGGGGTCTGGGTGGCTGGTGCGGCAAGCCCTCTGTCCGTTCTGTGGTTTCTTTTTATTAACCCCAGAGAGGAGAAGTGGGCATGTGGGTGGCAGGTGAAAAGTGCGGATCCCGTTTTGTCTTAGACTGAAACGGGATCCGCATTTTCATCCCGTTCCTTTAAGAATCCTTTGCTTCATCAGCTGGGAATTCACCTTGGATGTCTAGACTGCTCTATCTGTGGGCCCAGTTAACTTGCTAGTTCAAAGAATTATGCCTCAGAGCTTTTGAAATAACCACTACCATAAGAATTATTTGAGAGCTTTTGCAGCACCTTTCACCATAATTGTGATAAGATTCATCTGTGCTTCATTAAACCCAAGATGGCTGCAATGGACACACCTATGCTGAGAACTAGGTCCCTTGCTGTTGCCAATACTTGGTATGGGAGTCTGGCAATAAGCCAGTCTTTTAAATATTGGAACATCCTTTCTCCCTTACGTTAAAAGGCAGAGCAACTTTCGGCAGTTAGCATAAGGATGAGTCACGGGAGGGGACGTTTTTGTGTGGGGTCATGGTGGGTTAGGGCACAGGCCCTCTGTCAGTTTGGTGGTTTGTATTTATTATGCCCAGAGAGGGGAAGTGGATATGTGCGTGGCAGATGAAAAGTGCGAATCCTGTGTCAGTCTTAGACTGACACAGGATACGCTCTTTTCAGCCTGTTCCTTTAAAAATCCTTTGATTCATCAGCTGGAAATCCACCATGGTTCCCTAGATCCCTCTATGCATGGGCCCAGGTAACTGGCCTGTACCAAGATGTATGCCACAGAGCTTTTGAAATAAACACTATGTTTAGACTTATTTGCCAGTTTTTGCAGCACATATCACCATAATTGTGATAAGGTTCGTCTGTGCCTCCTTAAACACAAAATGGCTGCCACGGAGAAAACTATGGTGAGGCCTAGCTCACGTGGAATTCACAACACTAGTTACTGGAGCCTGGAAGGAGGCCATTCTTTTAAGTATCATTCCACCATCGTTTCTCCATTATTTTAAAATGCAGGGAAACTTTTGCAAGTTAGCATAATAATTAGTAGCTGGAAGCGACTTTGACTTTTTTGTGGTGTCGGAGTGGGTCGGGGGCACAGGCCTTCTGTCAGTTCGCTGGTTTGTTTTTCTTTCCCCAGTGAGGAGAAGTGGGCATGTGTGTGGCAGGTTAAAAGTGCCGATCCATTTTTTGTCTTAGACTGAAACAGGACCCGCACTTTTTTCTGCGTTCCTTTAAGAATCCTTTGCTTCATCAGCTGGGAATCCACCATGGGTGTCTAGACAGCTCTATGCGTGGGCCCTGTTAACTGGATAGTTCAAAGAATTATGCCACAGAGCTTTTGAAATAACCACTACCATGAGAATTATTTGACAGCTTTTGAAGCTCCGTTCACAATAGTTGAGATAAGGTTGATCTGTGCCTCCTTAAAACCAGGATGGCTACCACAGACAAACCTATGCTGAGGCCTATGTCACATGCTGTTGCCAATACTTGGTATGGGAGTCTGGCAATAAGCAAGTCTTTTAGGTGTAATTCCATCATCCTATTTCCATTATTTTAAAAGGCAGAGGACCTTTCGCCTGATAGCATAAGGAGGAGTCATGCAGGGGACGTTTTTGTGTGGGGTTGTGGGGGGCGGGGTCAGGCCATCTGTCAATCCCATGGGTTGTTTTTGTTATCCCTAGAGAGGAGAAGTGGGCATGTGTGTTGCAGGCAAAAAGTGCGAATCCTGTTACAGTCTTAGACTGAAACAGGGTCCGCACTTTTCATTCCGTTCCTTTAAGTATCCTTTGCTTCATCAGCTGGGAATCCATCATGGTTCTCTCCACGCCACTACGCGTGGGCCCAGTTAACTGGCTAGTTCAAAGAAATATGCTGCCGAGCTTTTGAAATAACTGCTACTATGGAAATTATTTGCCAGCTTTTCCAGCAGTTTTACCATAATTTTGATAAGGTTGATCTGTGCTTCCTTAAACCCTAGATGGCTGCCACGGACAAACCTATACTGAGGGCTATCTGGCTTGGTGTTGCCATAACTTGGTACGTGAGTCTGACAAGAATCCAGTCTTTTAATTATCATTGCACCATCCTTTCTCCCTTATCTTAAAAGGCAGAGCAACTTTCGGCAGTTAGCATAAGGATGAGTCACTGGAGGGGACTTTTTGTGTGGGGTCGGGGTGTCTTGGGGGACAGGCTGTCTGTCAGTCCCGCAGTTTGTATTTATTATGCGCAAACAGGGGAAGTGGATATGTGTGTGGCAGTTGAAAAGTGCAGATTCTGTTTCAGTCTTAGACTGAAACAGGATCCGCACTTTTCAGTCTGGTCCTTTAAAAATCATTTGATTCATCAGCTGGGAATCCACCATGGTTCTCTAGACCTCTCTTTGCATGGGCCTAGGTAACTGGCCAGTACCAAGATATATGCCGCAGAGCTTTTGAAATAAACACTACGTGTAGAATTATTTGCCAGTTTTTGCAGCACATATAACCATAATTGTGATAAGGCTCCTCCGTGCCTCGATAAACACAAGATGGCTGCCAAGAAGAAAACTATGCTGAGGCTTAGCTCACTTGGATTTCACGACACTTGTTACAGGAGCCTGGAAGGAGGCCATTCTTTTAAGTATTATTCCACCATGCTTTCTCCATTACTTTAAAATGCAGGGAACCTTTTGCAAGTTAGCATAATAATGATCTGCTGGAGGGAACTTTTTTTTGTGGGGTCTGTGTGGGTGGGGGGTGCAGGCCCTCTGTCAGTTCGCTGGTTAGTTTTTATTATCCCCATAGAGGAGAAGTGGGCATGCGTGTGGCGTGTGAAAAGGGCGCATACCCTTTCTGTCTTAGACTGTATCAGGACCCGCACTTTTCACCCTGTTCCTTTAAGAATCCTTTGCTTCATCACCTGGGAATCCAGGATGGGTCTCTAGATCGCTCTATGCGTGGGCCCAGTTAACTGGTTAGTTCAAAGAATTATGGCGCAGAGCTTTTGAAATAACCACTACCCAGAGAGTTTTTTCACAGCTTTTGCAGCACCTTTCACCTTAATTGTGAGAAGGTTCATCTGTGCCTCCTTAAACCCAAGATGGCTGCCATGGACAAACTTATGCTGAGGCCTAGGTCACTTGTTGTTGCCAATACTTGGTATGTCAGTCTGGCAATAAGCCAGTTTTTAGGTATAATTCCACCATCCTATCTCCTTTATTTTAAAAGGCAGAGGACCTCTCGCCAGATAGCATAAGGATGAGTTGCTGGAGGGGACGTTTTGTGTGGTGTGGTGGGGGGCGGGGGAAGGCCATCTGTCAATCCGATGGGTTGTTTTTGTTATCCCTAGAGAGGAGAAGTGAGCATGTGTGTTGCAGGCAAGAAGTGCGGATCCTGTTTCAGTCTTAGACTGAAACAGGATCCACACTTTTCAGCCTGTTCCTTTAAAATCCTTTGATTCATCAGCTGGGAATCCACCATGGTTCTCTAGACCCCTCTATGCGTGGGCAGAGGTAACTGGCTTGTTCCAAGAAGTATGTCGCAGAGCTTTTGTATTAACCAGTACGTTGAGAATTATTTGCCAGGTTTTCAGCACGTTTCACCATAAGTATGATAACTTTTGTATGTGCCTCCTTAAACCCAAGATGGCTGCCACGGACATAACTATGCTGAGGCTTGGCTGACTTGGTGTTGCCTATTTTTGTTAGTGGAGACTGACAAGCAGGCATTCTCCTAAGTATCATTCCACCATCCTTTCTCCATTATTTAAAAATGCAGGGAAATTTTGAAAGTTAGCATAATAATTATTAGGAAGGGGACTTTTATTTGTGGGTTCGGTTTGGGGATGGTCAGGCACTCTGTGAGTTCTCTCATTTGTTTTTATTATCCCCAGACAGGAGAAGTGGGCATGTGTGTGGCAGGTGAAAAGTGGGGATCCTGTTTCAGTCTTACACAGAAACAGGATCCGCACTTTTCACCCCGTTCCATTAAGAGACCTTTGCTTCATCAGCTGGGAATCCACCATGGGTCTCTGAACCACTCTATGCCTGGGCCCAGTTAACAGTCTAGTTCAAAGCCTTATGCCACAGAGCTTTTGAAATAACCACTACCATGAGAATTATTTGACAGCTTTTACAGTAGCTTTCACCATAATTGTGATAAGGTTCATCTGTGCCTCCTTAAGCCCAAGATGGCTGCCATGGACAAACGTGTGCTGAGGCCTAGGTCACTTGCTCTTGCCAATACTTGGTATGGGAGTCTGGCAATAAGCCAGTCTTTCAGATATAATTCCACCATCGTATCTCCATTATTTTAAAAGGCAGAGGACCTTTCACCAGATAGCATAAGGATGAGTTGCTGGAGGGGACGTTTTTGTGTGGTGTGGTGGGGGGCAGGGGTGGCTATCTGTAAATCTAATGGGTTGTTTTTGTTATCCCTAGAGAGGAGAAGTGGGCATATGTGTTGCAGGCAAAAAGTCGGATCCTGTTTCAGACTTAGACTGAAACAGGATCCGCACTTTCCAGCCTGTTCCTTTAAGAATCCTTTGATTCATCACCTGGGAATCCACTGTGGTTCTCTAGACCCCTCTATGCGTGGGCACAGGTAACTGGCTTGTTCCAAGAAGTATGCCGCAGAGCTTTTCAATTAACCATTACATTGAGAATTATTTGTCAGGTTTTCAGCACGTTTCACCATAATTATGATACCGTTTGTATGTACCTCCTTAAACTCCAGATGGCTACCACGGACATAACTATCCTGAGGCGTAGTGACTTGGTGTTGCCGATGTTTGTTAGTGGAGACTGACAAGAAGCCATTCTTTTAAGTATCATTCCACCATCCTTTCTCCATTATTTAACAATGCAGGGAAATTTCGCAAGTTAGCATAATAATTAGTAGCTGGAGGGGAATTTTTTTTTTGTGGGGTCAGTGTTGGTGGGGGGGGGCAGTCCCTCTGTCAGTTTGCTGGTTTGTTTTTATTATCCCCAGAGAGGAGAAGTGGGCATGTGTGTGACAGGTGAAAAGTGCGGATCCTGTTTCTCCCTTAGACAGAAACAGGATCCCCACTTTTCACCCCGTTCCATTAAGAATCCTTTGCTTCATCAGCTGGGAATCCACCATGGTTCTCTAGACTACTCTATGCGTGGGCCCAGAAAACAGTCTGGTTCCAAGAAGTATTCCACAGAGCTTTTGAAATAACCACTAGGTTGAGAATTATATGCCAGTTTTGCAGCACGTTTCACCATAATTGTCACAAGATTCGTCTCTTCCTTCTTAATCTCGAGATGGCTGCCATGGACAAAACTATGCTGAGGCCTAGCTCACTTGGTGTGGCCGATACTTGGTACTGGAGACTGGCAAGAATACATTCTTTTAAGTATCATTCCACCATCCTTACCCACTATTTTAAATGCTAGAGCACATTTCGGCAGTTAGAATAACAAGGAGTCGCTGGAGGGGAAGATTTTATGTGGGGTCTGGGGGGCTGGTGGGGCAAGCCCTCTGTCAGTTCTGTGGTTTGTTTTTATTATCCCCAGAGAGGAGAAGTGGACATGTGTGTGGCAGGTGAAAAGCACAGGTCCTGTTTCAGTGAATGAAACAGGATCCGCAGTTTTCATCCCGTTCCTTTAAGAATCCTTTGCTTTATCAGCTGGGAGTCCACAGTGGTTCTCTACACCCTACTATGCGTGGGCCCAGGTACCTGGCTAGTTCAAAGAATTATGCCGCAGAGCTTTTGAAATAACCACTACCATGAGAATTATTTGACAGCTTTTGCAGCAACTTTGACCATAAGTGTGATAAGTTTCAACTGTGCCTCCTTAAACCCAAGATGGCTGCCACGGACATACCTATGCTGAGGCCTAGGTCACTTGCTGTTGCCAATACTTGGTAAGGGAGTTTGGTAATAAGCCAGATTTTAGGTATAATTCCACCAGCCTATCTCCATTATTTTAAAAGGCAGAGAACATTTCGCCAGATAACATAAGGATGAGTCGCTGGAGGGGATATTTTTTGGTGTTGTGGTGGGGGGCGGGGGTAGGCCACCTGTCGATCTGATGGGTTGTTTTTGTTATCCCTAGAGAGGAGAAGTGGGCATGTGTGGTCCAGGCAAAAAGTCCGGATCCTGTTTCAGTCTTAGACTGAAACAGGATCCGCACTTTTCAGCCTGTTACTTTAAGAATCCTTTGATTCATCATGTGGGAATCCACCATGGTTCTCTAGACCCCTCTAAGCATGGGAACAGAAACTGGCTTCTTCCAAGAATTATGCTGAAGAGCTTTTGAATTAAGCACTACGTTGAGAATTATTTGCCAAGTTTTCAGCACATTTCACCATAATTGTGATAACGTTTGTATGTGCCTCCTTAAACCCAAGATGGCCTCCACGGACATAACTATACTGAGGCATAGCTCACTTGGTGTTGCCTATTTTTGTTACTGGAGACTTACAAGAAGCCATTCTTCTAAGTATCATTCCTCCATCCTTTCTCCATTATTTAAAAATGCAGGGAAATTTTGCAAGTTAGCATAATAATTAGTAGCTGGAGGGGATTTTTTTTTGGTGGGGTCGGTGTGGGTGGGGTGATCAGGCCCTCTGTCAGTTCGCAGGTTTGTTTTTATTATCCCCAGAGAGGAGACGTGGGCATGTGTGTGGCAGGCGAAAAGTGCAGATCCTGTTTCAGAGACTGAAACAGGATCCGCACTTTTCATCCCATTCCTTTAAGAATGCTTCGCTTGGTCACCTAGGAATCCACCATGGTTCTCTACACCCCACTATGCGTGGGCCCAGTTAACTGGCTAGTTCAAAGAAGTATGCTACAGAGCTTTTGAAATAACCCCTACTATAGAAAGTATTTGCCAGCTTTTCCAGCACTTTTACCATAATTTTGATAAGGTTCATCTGTGCTTCCTTAAACCCTAGATGGCTGCCACGGACAAACCTATGCTGAGGCCTAGGTCTCTTCCTGTTGCCAATAATTGGTATGGGAGTCTGGCAAAAAGCCAGTCTTTTAGGTATAATTCCACCATCCTATCTCCATTATTTTAAAAGGCAGAGGTCCTCTCGCCAGATAGCATAAGGATGATTCACTGGAGTGGACGTTTTTGTATGCGGTGGTGGGGGGCGCGGGCAGGCCATCTGTCAATCCAATGGGTTGTTGTTGTTATCTGTAGAGAGGAGAAGTGGGCATGTGTGTTGAAGGCAAAATGCATATGCTGTTTCAGTCTTAGACTGAAAAAGGATCCGCACTTTTCCGCTTAGTCCTTTAAGAATCCTTTGATTTAACACCTGGGAATACACCATGGTTCTCTAGACCCCTCTATGCGTGGGCCCAGACAACTGTCTGCTTCCAAGAAGTATTCCACAGAGCTTTTGAAATAACCACTACGGGCCGGGCGCGGTGGCTCACGCCTGTAATCCTAGCACTCTGGGAGGCCGAGGTGGGCGGATCGTTTGAGCTCAGGAGTTCGAGACCAGCCTGAGCAAGAGCGAGACCCCATCTCTACTAAAAATAGAAAGAAATTATATGGACAGCTAAAAATATATATAGAAAAAATTAGCCGGGCATAGTGGCGCATGCCTGTAGTCCCAGCTACTCGGGAGGCTGAGACAGGAGGATCGCTTGAGCTCAGAAGTTTGAGGTTGCTGTGAGCTAGGCTGACGCCATGGCACTCACTCTAGCCTGGGCAACAGAGAGAGACACTGTCTCAAAAAAAAAAAAAAAAGGAAAAAAGAAATAACCACTACGTTGAGAATTATTTGCCAGTTTTTGCAGCACCTTTCACCATAATTGTCATAAGGTTCGTCTCTTCCTCCTTAATCTCGAGATGGCTGCCATGGACAAAACTATGCTGAGGCCTAGCTCAGTTGGTGTGGCCTATACTTGGTACTGGAGACTGGCAAGAATACGTTCTTTTAAGTATCATTCCACCATCCTTTCTCCACTATTTTAAAAGCCAGAGCACCTTTAGGCAGTTAGAATAAGAAGTAGTGACTGGAGGCGAAGTTTTTATGTGGTGTCTCGGGGCTGGTGGGGCAAGACCTCTGTCAGTTCTGTGGTTTCTTTTTATTATTCCCAGAGAGGAGACGTGGGCATGTGTTTGGCAGGTGAAAAGTGCGGATCCTGTTTCAGAGAATGAAACAGGGTCCACATGTTCATCCCGTTCCTTTAAGAATCCTTTGCTTCATCAGCTGGGAATCCACCATGCTTCTCTACACCCCACTATGCGTGGGCCCAGTTAACTGGCTAGTTCAAAGAAGTATGCCGCAGAACTTTTGAAATAACCACTACCATGGAAATTATTTGCCTGCTTTTCCAGCACTTTTACCATAATTTTGATAAGGTTCATCTGTGTTTACTTAAACCCTAGATGGCTTCCACGGACAAACCTATACTGAGGGATCTCTCGCTTGGTGTTGCCAATAATTGGTATGGGAGTCTGACAAGAATCCAGTCTTTTAATTATCATTGCACCATCCTTTCTCCCTTATATTAAAAGGCAGAGCAACTTTCGGCAGTTAGCATAAGGATGAGTCCCTGGAGGGGACGTTTTTGTGTGAGGTCGGGGTGTGTTGGGCGACAGTCCCTCTCTCAGTCTGGTGGTTTGTATTTATTATGCCCAGACAGGGAAGTGGATATGTGTGTGGCAGGTGAAAAGTGCGAATCCTGTTTCTATCTTAGACTGAAACAGGACCCACACTTTTCACCCCGTTCCTTTAAGAATCCTTTTCTTCATCAGCTGGGAATCCACCATGGGTCTCTAGACCGCTCTATGCGTGGGCCCAGTTAACTGGCTAGTTCAAAGAAGTATGCCGCAGAGCTTTTGAAATAACCACTACCATGAGAATTATTTGACACCTTTTGCAGCACCTTTCACCATCATTGTGATAAGGTTGATCTGTGCCTCCTTAAACCCATGATGGCTGCCACGGACAAACGTATGCTGAGGCCTAGGTCACTTGTTGTTGCCAATACTTGGTATGGGAGTCTGACAATAAACCAGTGTTTTAGGTATAATTCCACCATTCTATCTTCATTCTTTTAAAAGGCAGAGGACATTTCACCAGATAGCATAAAAATGAGTCGCTGGAAGTAACGTTTTTGTGTGGTGTGGTGGGGGGCGGGGGCAGGCCATATGTCACTCCGATGGGTTGTTTTTGTTATCCCTAGAGTGGAGAAGTGGGCATTTGTGTTCCAGGCAAAAAGTGCCGATCCTGTTTCAGTCGTACACTAAAACAGGATCCACACTTTTCAGTCTGTTCCTTTAAGAATCCTTTGATTCATCACCTGGGAATCCGCCATGGTTCTCTAGAGCCCTCTTGCATGGGCCCAGGTAACTGGCTTTTTCCAAGAAGTATGCTGCAGAGTTTTTGAATTAACCAGTACGTTGAGAATTATTTGCCAGGTTTTCAGCACGTTTCACCATAATTGTGATAAGGTTCGTATCTGTCTCCTTAAACCCAAGATAGCTGCCACGGGGAAAACTATGCTGAGTCCTAGGTCACTTGGATTTCACCACACTTGTTACTGGAGCCTGGAAGGAGGTCATTCTTTTAAATATCATTACATCATCCTTTCTCCATTATTTTAAAATGCAGGGAAACTTTTGCAAGTTAGCATAATAATTACTAGCTGGAGGGGACATTTTTTTGGGGGGGGGACGGTGTGGGAGGGGGCGCAGGACCTCTGTGACTTCGCTGGTTAGTTTTTATTTTCCCCAGAGAGGAGAAGTGGGCACGTGCGTGGCAGGTGAAAAGTGCGGATCACGTTTCTGTCCTAGACTGAAACAAGAACCACACTTTTCACCCTGTTCCATTAAAAATCCTTTGATTCATCAGCTGGGAATCCACCATGGGTCTCTAGACCGCTCTATGTGTGGGCTCAGTTAACTGGCTAGTTCAAGGAATTATGCCGCAGAGCTTTTCAAATAACCACTACCATGAGAATTATTTGACTGCTTTTGCAGCACCATTCACCATAATTGTGATATGGTTCATCTATGCCTCCTTAAACCCAAGACGGCTGCCACAGACAAAGGTGTCCTGAGGCCTAGGTCACTTGCTGTTGCCAGTATTTGGTAAGGGAGTCTGGCAATAAGCCAGTCTTTTAGGTATAATTCCACCATCCTATCTCCATTATTTTAAAAGGCAGAGTACCTTTCACCAGATAGAATAAGGATGAGTCGCTGGAGTGGATGTTTTTGTGTGGGGTGGTGGGGGGCGGGGGCTGGGGGCAGGACATCTGTCAGTTCTTTGGTTTGTTTTTATTGTCCCCAGAGAGGAGAAGTGGGCATATGTGTTGGAGGTGAAAAGTGCGGATCCTGTTTCAGAGATAGAAAAAGGATCAACACTTTCATCACGTTCCTTTAAGACTCCTTTGCTTCATCACCTGGGAATCCACCATGGTTTTCTATGCATGGGCCCAGTTAACTGGCTAGTTCAAAGAAGTATGCCATAGAGCTTTTTAAATAACCACTACCATGGAAACTATTTGCCAGCTTTTCCAGCACTTTTACCATAATTTTGATAAGGTTCATCTGTGCTTCCTTAAACCCAGGATGGCTGCTACGGACAAATCGAAACTGAGGTCTATCTCGCTTGGTGTTGCCAAAACTTGGTACGGGAGTCTGACAAGAATCCAGTCTTTTAATTATCATTGCACCATCCTTTCTCCCTTATATTAAAGGCAGAGCAAATTTCGGCAGTTAGCATAAGGATGAGTCCCTGGCGGGGACGTTTTTGTGTGGGCTCGGGGTGGGTTGAGGACAGGCCCTCTGTCAGTCCAGTGGCTTGTATTTATTATGCCCAGACAGCGGAAGAGGATATGTGTGTGTTAGGTGAAAATTGCGGATCCTGTTTCAGTCTTAGACTGAAACAGGATCTGCACTTTTCAGCCTGTTCCTTTAAAAATCCTTTGATTAATCAGCTGGGAATCCACCATGGTTCCCTAGACCCCTCTATGCATCGGCCCAGGTAACTGGCCAGTACCAAGATGTATGCCGCAGAGCTTTTGAATTAAACACTACGGATAGACTTATTTGCCAGTTTTTGCAGCACATATCACCATAATTGTGATAAGGTTCGTCTGTGCCTCCTTAAACACAAGTAGGCTGCCACGGAGAAAATTATTTTGAGGCCTAGCTCAGTTGGTTTTCACGACACTTGTTACAAGAGCCTGGAAGGAGGCCATCCTTTTAAGTATCATTCCACCATCCTTTCTCCATTATTTTAAAATTCAGGGAACCTTTTGCAAGTTAGCATACTAATTAGTAGCTGGAGGGGACTTTTTTTTGTGGGGTCGGTGTGGGTGGGGGGCGCAGGCCCTCTGTCAGTTCGCTGGTTTGTTTTTATTATCACCAGAGAGGAGAAGTGGGCATGTGTGTGGCAGGCGAAAAGTGCGGATCCTGTTTCAGTCTTAGACAGAAACAGGATCCGCACATTTCACCCCATTCCATTAAGAATCCTTTACTTCATCATCTGGGAATCCCCCGTGGTTCACTAGGCCCCTCTTTTTGTGGTCCCAGAAAACTGCCTGGTTCCAAGAATTATTCCACAGAGCTTTTGAAATAACCACTACGTTGAGAATTATTTGCCAGATTTGCAGCACCTATCACCAAAATTGTCATAAGGTTCGTCTCTTCCTCCTTAATCTCAAGATGGCTGCCATGGACAAAACTATGCTGAGGCCTAGCTCACTTGGTGTGGCCCATACTTGGTACTGGAGACTGCCAAGAATACATTCTTTTAAGTATCATTGCCCCATCCTTTCTCCACTATTTTAAAAGCCAGAGCACCTTTTGTCAGTTAGAATAACAAGGAGTAGCTGGACAGGAAGTTTTTATGTGGGCTCTTGGTGGCTGGTGGGGCAAGCCCTCTGTCAGTTCTGTGGTTTGTTTTTATTATCCCCAGAGAGGAGAAGTGGGCATGTGTGTGGCAGGTGAAAAGTGCGGATCATGTTTCAGAGACTGAAACAAGATCAACACTTTTCATCCCGTTCCTTTAAGAATCCTTTTCTTCATCACCTGGGAATCCACCATGGTTTTCTATGCATGGGCCCAGTTAACGGGCTAGTTCAAAGAAGTATGCCACAGAGCTTTTGAAATAACCACTACCATGGAAACTATTTGCCAGCTTTTCCAGCACATTTACCATAATTTTGATAAGGTTCATCTGTTCTTCCCTAAACCCAGGATGGCTGCTACGGAGAAACCTATACCGAGGGCTATCTCACTTGTTCTTGCCAATACTTGGGACGGGAGTCTGACAAGTATCCAGTCTTTTAATTATCATGGGACCGTCCTTTCTCCCTTATATTAAAAGGCAGAGCAACTTTCGGCAGTTAGCATAAGGATGAGTCACTGGAGGGCACGTTTTTGTGAGGGGTTGTGTTGGGTTGGGGGACAGGCCCTCTGTCTGTCCAGTGGTTTGTATTTATTATGCCCAGACAGGGGAAGAGGTTATGTGTGTGGCAGGTGAAAAGTGCGGATTCTGTTTTAGTCTTAGATTGAAAAAGGATCTGCACTTTTCAGCCTGTTACTTTAAGAATCCTTTGATTCAACACCTGGGAATCCACCATGGTTCCCTAGACCCCTCTATGCATGGGCCCAGGTAACTGGCCAGTACTATGTATGCAAAAGAGCTTTTGAAATAAACACTACGTGTAGAATTATTTGCCAGATTTTGCAGCACATATCACCATAATTGTGATAAAGTTCGTCTGTGCCTCCTTAAACACACGATGGCTGCCACGGAGAAAAGTATGCTGAGGCCTAGCTCACTTGGATTTCACGACACTTGTTACTGGAGCCTGGAAGGAGGCCATTCTTTTAAGTATCATGCCACCATCATTTCTCCATTATTTTAAAATGCAGGGAAACTTTTACAAGTTAGCATAATAAATAATAGCTGAAGGGGACTTTTTTTGTGGGGCTTGTGAGAGTGGGGGTCGCAGACCCGCAGTCTGTTCGCTGGTTAGTTTTTATTTTCCCCAGAGAGGAGAAGTGGGCATGTGTGTGGCAGGTGAAAAGTGCGCATCCCGTTTCTGTCTTAGACTCAAACAGGACCCGCACTTTTCACCCCGTTGCTTTAAGAATCCTTTGCTTCATCAGTAGGGAATCCACCATGGGTCTCTAGACCGCTCTATGCGTGGGCCCAATTAACTAGCTGGTTCAAACAATTATGCCGCAGAGCTATTGAAATAACCACTACCATGAGAATTATTTGACAGCTTTTGCAGCACCTTTCACCATAATTGTGATAAGGTTCATCTTTGCCCCCTTAAACCCAAGATGGCTGGAGGGACAAACGTGTGCTCAGGCCTAGGTCACTTGCTGTTGCCAATAGTTGGTATGGGAATCTGGCAATAAGCCAGTCTTTTAGGTATAATTCCACCATCCTATCTCCATTATTTTAAAAGGCAGAGGACCTTTCACCAGATAGCATAAGGATGAGTCGCTGGAGGGGACGATTTTGTGTGCGGTGGTGGGGGGCGGGGGCAGGCCATCTGACAATCCGATGGGTTGTTTTTTTTATCCCTAGAGAGGAGAAGTGGGCATGTGTGTTGCAGGCAAAAAGTGTGGATCCTGTTTCAGTCTACGAATGAAACAGCATCCGCACTTTTCAGCCTGTTCCTTTAAGAATCCTTTGATTCTTCACCTGGGAATCCACCATGGTTCTCTAGATTCCTCTCTGCGTGGGCAGAGGTAACTGGCTTGTTCCAAGAAGTATGCCACAGAGCTTTTGAATTAACCAGTATGTTGAGAATTCTTTGCCAGTTTTTCAGCACGTTTCACCATAATTGTGAAAACGTTTGTATGTGCCTCCTTAAACCCAAGATGGCTGCCTCGGACATAACTATGCTTAGGTGTAGCTGACTTGGTGTTGCCTATTTTTGTTAGTGGAGACTGACCAGAAGCCATTCTTCTAAGTATCATTCCGCCATCCTTTCTCCATTGTTTAACAATGCAGGGTAATTTTGCAATTTAGCATAATAATTAGTAGCTGGAGGGGACTTTTTTTTTGGTGGGGTCATTGTGGGTGGGGGCGTCAGGCCCTCTGTCAGTTCGCAGGTTTGTTTTTATTATCCTCAGAGAGGAGAAGTCAGCATGTGTGTGGCAGGTGAAAAGGGCAGATCCTGTTTCAGAGACTGAAACAGGATCCCCACTTTTCATCCCGTTCTTTAAGAATCCTTCGCTTCATCAGCTGGGAATCCACCATTGTTCTTTACAACCCACTATGTGTGGGCCCAGTTAACTGGCTAGTTCAAAGAAGTATGCCGCAGAGGTTTTGAAATAACCACTACTATGGAAATTATTTGCCACCTTTTCCAGCACTTTTACCATAATTTTGATAAGGTTCATCTGTGCTGCCTTAAACCCTAGATGGCTGCCACGACAAACCTATGCTGAGCCCTAGGTCACTTCCTGTTGCAAATAATTGGTATGAGAGTCTGGCAAAAGGCCAGTCTTTTAGGTATAATTCCACCATCCTATCTCCATTATTTTAAAAGGCAGATGAACTTCCACCAGACAGCATAAGGATGAGTCACTGGAGGGGACGTTTTTGTGTGCGGTGGTGGGGGCCGGGGGCAGGCCATCTGTCCATCTGATGGGTTGTTTTTGTTATCCCTAGAGAGGAGAAGTGGGCATGTGTGTTACAGGCAAAAAGTGCATATACTGTTTCAGTCGTAGACTGAAACAGGATCCGCACTTTTCAGCCGGTTCCTTTAAGAGTCCTTTGATTTATCACCTGGGAATCCACCATGGTTCTCTAGACCCATCTTTGCGTGGGCCCAGAAAACTGCCTGGTTCCAAGAAGTATTCCACAGAGCTTTTGAAATAACCATTACGTTGAGAATTATTTGCCAGTTTTTGTAGCACCTTTCACCATAATTGTCATAAGTTTCGTCTCTTCCTCCTTAATCTCGAGAAGGCTGCCATGGACAAAACTATGCTGGGGCCTAGCTCACTTGGTGAGGCCAATACTTGGTACTGGAGACTAGCAGGATTACATTCTTTTAAGTATTATTCCACCATCCTTTCTCCACTATTTTAAAAGCCAGAGCACCTTTCGGCAGTTAGAATAAGAAGGAGTGGCTGGAGGCGAAGTTTTATGTGGGGTCTGGGTGCTGGTGGGGCAAGCCCTCTGTCAGCTCTGTGGTTTCTTTTTATTATCCCCAGAGAGGAGAAGTGGGCATGTGTTTAGCAGGTGAAAAGTGCGGATCCTGTTTCAGAGAATGAAACAGGATCCGCATGTTTATCTCGTTCCTTTAAGAATTCTTTGCTTTGCTTCATCAGCTGAGAATCCACCATGGTTCTCTACACCCCACTATGCGTGGGCCCAATTAACTGGCTAGTTCAAAGAAGTATGCCACAGAACTTTTGAAATAACCACTACCATGGAAATTATTTGCAAGCTTTTCCAGCACTTTTACCATAATTTTGATAAGGTCTCTCTGTACTTCCTTAAACCCTAGATGGCTGCCACGGACAAACCTATACTGACAGTTCTCTCACTTGGTGTTGCCAATACTTGGTACGGGAGTCTGACAAGAATCCAGTCTTTTAATTATCATTGCACCCTCCTTTCTCCCTTATATGAAAAGGCAGAGCAACTTTCGGCAGTTAGCATAAGGATGAGTCAACGGAGGGGACGTTTCTGTGTGGGGTCGGGGTGGGTTGAGGGACAGTCCCTCTGTCAGTCTGCCGGCTTGTATTTATTATGCCCAGACAGGGAAGTGGATATGTGTGTGGCAGGTAAAAAATGCGGAACCTGTTTCTGTCTTAGACTGAAAGAAGATCCGCCCTTTGGAGCCTGTTCCTTTAAAAATCCTATGATTCATCAGCTGGGAATCCACCATGGTTCCCTAGACCTCTCTATACATGGGCCCAGGTACCTGGCCCGTACCAAGATGTATGCCGCAGAGCTTTTGAAGTAAACACTACGTGTAGAATTATTTGCCAGTTTTTGCAGCACCTTTCACCATAATTGTCATAAGGTTCCTCTCTTCCTCCTTAATCTCGAGATGGCTGCCATGGACAAAACTATGATGAGGCCTAGCTCACTTGGTGTGTCTGATACTTGGTACTGCACACTGGCAGTAATACATTCTTTTAAGTATCGTTCCACCATCCTTTCTCCACTATTTTAAAAGCCAGAGCACCGTTTGGCAGTTAGAATAACAAGGATTTGCTGGAGGGGAAGTTTTTATGTCGGGTCTGGGGGGCTGGTGGGGCAAGCCCTCTGTCAGTTCTGTAGTTTGTTTTTATTATCCCCAGAGAGGAGAAGTGGGCATGTGTGTGGCAGGTGAAAAGTGTGGATCCCGTTTCAGACTGAAACGGGATCCACACTTTTCATCCCGTTCCTTTAAGAATCCATTGCTTCATCAGCTGGGAATCCACCATGGTTCTCTACACCCCACTATGCGTGGGCACAGTTAACTGGCTAGTTCAAAGAAGTATGCCGCAGAGCTTTTGAAATAACCACTACCATGGAAATTATTTGCCAGTTTTTCCAGCACTTTTACCATAATTTTGATAAGGTTCATCTGTGCTTCCTTAAGCCCTAGATGGCTGCCACGGGCAATCCTATACTGAGGGCTATCTGGCTTGGTGTTGCCAATACTTGGTACAGGATTCTGACAAGAATCCAGTCTTTTAATTATCATTGCACCATCCTTTCTCTCTTATATTAAAAGGCAGAGGAACTTTCGACAGTTAGCATATAATGAGTCACTGGAGGGGAGGTTTTTATGTGGCATCGGGCTGGATTGGGGGACAGGTCCTCTGTCAGTCTGGCGGTTTGTAATTATGTCCAGACAGGGGACATGGATATGTGTGTGTGAGGTGAAAAGTGTGGATCCAGTTTCAGTCTTAGACTGAAACAGGATCCGCACTTTTAAGCCTGTTTCTTTAAAAATCCTTTCATTCTTCAGCTGGGAATCCACTATAGTTTCCTAGAGCCCTCTATGCATGGGCCCAGGTAACTGGCCAGTACCAAGATGTATGCCGCAGAGCTTTTGACATAAACACTACGTGTAGAATTATTTGCCAGTTTTTGCATGCCTTTCACCATATTTGTGATAGGTTCATCTGTGCCTCCTTAAACCCAAGATGGCTGCCTCAGACAAAAGTATGCTGAGGCCTAGCTGAATTGATGTTGCCACTTTTGGTACTGGAGCCTGGCAAGAAGCCATTCTTTTAAGTATCATTCCCCCATTCTTTCTCAATTATTTTAAAAGGCAGATCACCTTTCGTCATTTAGCATAAGAATGAGTTGCTGGAGGGGACATTTTTGGTGGGGACGGGGGGAGGGGAGAAGACACCTGTCAGTCCGGTGCTTTGTTTTTATTATCCCCAGAGAGGAGAGGTGGGCATGCGTGTGGCAGTTGAAAAGTGCGGATCCTGTTTCAGTCTTAGACTGAAACAGGATCCGCACTTTTCAGCCTGTTCCTTTAAGAATCCTTTGATTCATTAGCTGGGAATCCACCATGGTTCTCTAGACCCCTGTATGGGTGGGCCCAGGTAACTGGCTCGTCCAAGATGTATACAGCAGAGCTTTTGAAATAACCACTACGATGAGAATTATTTGCCAGTTTTTGCAGCACCATTCACCATAATTGTTATAAGGTTCATCTCTGCCTCCGTAAACCCAAGCTGGCTGCCACGGAAAAAACTATGCTGAGGCCTAGCTCACTTGGTGTTGCTGATACTTGTTACTGGAGCCTGGCAAGAAGCCATTTTTTAAGTACCATTCCACATTCCTTTCTCCATTATTTTAAAAGGCAGAGCATCTTTCGCTTTTTAGCATAAGGATGAGTCGCTGCAGGGCACATTTTGTGTGGGGTGTCCGGAGGGGGCGGGGGGCAGGCCTTCTGTCAGTCCTGTGCTTTGTTGTTATTATGCCCAGAGAGGAGAAGTGGGCATGTGTGTGGCAGGTAAAAAGTGCGGATCCCGTTTCACTCTTAGACTAAAACGGGATCTGCAATGTTCAGCCCGTTCCTTTAAGAATCCTTTGATTCATTAGCTGGGAATCCACCATGGTTCTCTAGACCCCTTTATGCGTGGGCCCAGATAACTGGCTGGTTCCAAGAAGCATGCCACAGAACTTATGAAATAAGCACTACGTTGAGAATTATTTGCAGTTTTTTCAGCACCTTTCACCATAATTGTGATAAAGTTCGTCTATGCCTCCTTAAATCCAAGAAGGCTGCTACCGCCAAAACTATGCTGAGGCCTAACTCACTTAGTGTTGCCGATACATTTTACTGGAGCCTGGAAAGAAGCCAGTCTTTTAAGGATAATTCCACCATTCTTTCTCCATTATTTTAAAAGGCAGAGCACCTTTTGCCAGTTATTATAAGAATGAGTCACTGGAAAGGATGTTTTTGTGTGGGGTCGGGTGGGGTGTGGGGCGGCAGGCCCTCTGTCAGTCTGGTGGTTTGTTTTTATTATGCCCAGAGAGCAGAAGTGGGCATGTGTGTGGCAGGTGAAAAGTGCATATCCTGTTTCAGCCTTAGACTGAACCAGGATCCGCACTCTTCAGCCCGTTCCTTTGAGTCGTCAGCTGGGAATCCACCAAGGTTCTCTAGACCCGTCTATGTTTGGGGCCAGGTAACTGACTAGTTCCAACAAGTATGCCACAGAGCTTTTATAATAACCGCTACGTTGAGAATTTTTTGCCAGTTTTTGCAGCACATTTCACCATAATTGTAATAAGGCTCGTCTGTACCTCCTTAAAACAAAGAAGGCTTCCATGGACATAACTATGCTGATGCCTAGCTCCCTTGGTGTTGCCTATACATGTTACTGGAGCCTGGCAAGAAGCCATTCTTTTAAGTATCATTCCACCATCCTTTCTCCATTATTTTAAAACGCAGAGCACCTTTCGCCAGTTAGCATAAGAATGAGTCGCTGTAGGGGACGTTTAGTGTGGGGTTTGGGTTGGTTGGGGTGAGGCCCTCTGTCAGTCCGGTGGTTTGTTTTTATTATTCCCAGAGAGGAGAAGTCGTCATGTGTGTGACAGTTCAAAAGTTCGGATCCTGTTGCAGTCTTAGACTGAAACAGGATCCGCACTTTAAAGCCCGTTCCTTTAAGAATCCTTTGATTCACCAGCTGGTAATCGACCATCGTTCCTTAGACCCCTCTATGCGTGGGCTAATGTAAGTTTCTAGTTCCAAGAAGTATGCCGCAGAGATTTTAAAGTAACCACTACATTGAGAATTATTTGCCAGTTTTTGCAGCACGTTTCACCATAATTTTGATAAGGTTCGTCTGTACCTCCTTAAACCAAAGATGGGTTCCATGGATATAACTATGCTGATGCCTAGATCACTTGGTGTTGCTGATACTTGTTTCTGGAGCCTGGCAAGAAGTCATTCTTTTAAGTATCATTCCACCATCCTTTCTCCATTATTTTAAAATGCAGAGCACCTTTCGCCAATTAGCATAAGAATGAGTCACTGGAAAGGATGTTTTTGTACTGGGTCGGGTGGGGTGTGGGGCGGCAGGCCCTCTGTGAGTCTGGTGGTTTGTTTTTGTTATGCCCAGAGAGGAGAAGTGGGCATGTGTGTGGCAGGTGAAAAGTGCAGATCCTGTTTCAGCCTTAGACTGAAACAGGATCCGCACTCTTCAGCCCGTTCCTTTGATTCGTCAGCTTGGAATCCACCATGGTTCTCTAGACCCCTCTATGTGTGGGCCCAGGTAACTGGATAGTTCCAGGAAGTATGCCACAGAGCTTTTGAAATAAGCACTACGTTGAAAATTATTTGCCAATTTTTGCAGCACCTTTCAACATAAGTGTGATAAGGATTGTCTGTGCCTCCTTAAACCGAGGATAGCTGCCACGGACAAAACTATGCTGAAGCCTAGCTCACTGGGTGTTGCCAATACTTGGTACAGAAGCATGGCCAGAAGCCATTCTTTTAAGTATCATTCCACCATCCTTTCTCCATTATTTGAAAAGGAAGAGCACCTTTCCCCAGTTAGCATAAGAATGAGTCAATGAAGGGGAAGTTTTTTTTGTGGGGTCGGCGTGGGTAGGGGGGAAGGCCCTCTGTCATTCCTGTGCTATGTTTTTATTATGCGCAGGTAGGAGAAGTTGGCATGTGTGTGGCAGGTGAAAAGTGCGGATCCTGTTTCAGGCTTAGAGTGAAACAGGATCCACACTTTTCAGCCCGTTGCTTTAAGAATCCTCTGATTCTTCAGCAGGGAAACTACCACGGTTCTCTAGACCCCTCTATGCGTGGGCCCATGTAACTGGCTAGTTCAAACAAGTATGTCGCAGAGCTTTTGAAATAACCACTATGTTGAGAATTTTTTGCCACTTTTTGCAGCACCTTTCACCATAATTGTGATAAGGATCATCTGTACCTCCTTAAATCCAAGATGGCTGCCACAGACAAAACTATGCTGAGGCCAAGCTCACTTGGTGTTGCAAATACTTCGTACTAGAGCCTGGCCAGGAGCCATTTTTTAAGTATCATCCAAAATCCTTTCTCCATTATTTTAAAACTCAGAGCACCTTTCTCCAGTTAGCATCATGATGTGTCGCTGGAGGGGACGTTTTTGTGTGGGGTCGGGTTGCTTGGGGGGACAGGCCCTATGTCAGTCCTGTGGTTTGTATTTATTATGCCCAGACAGGGGAAGTGAATATGTGTGTGGAGGTGAAAAGTGCGGATCCTGTTTCAGTCTAAGACTGAAACAGGATCCGCACTTTTCACCCCGTTCCTTTAAAAATCCTTTGATTCATCAGTTGGGAATCCACCATGGTTCTCTGGACCCCTCTGTGCGTGGCCCCAGGTAACTGGCTAGTACCAAGAAGTATGCCAGAGAGCTTTTGAAATAATCACTACGTGGAGAATTATTTGCCAGTTTTTGCAGCACCTATCACCATAATTGTGATAAGGTTCGTCTTGCCTCTCTAAACCCAAGATGGCTGCCACGGAGAAAACTATGCTGAGGCCTACCTCACTTGCTTTTGACGATACTTGTTACTGGAGCCTGGAAGGAGACCATTCTTTTAAGTATCATTCCACCATCCTTTCTCCATTATTTTAAAATGCAGGGAACCTTTTTCAATTTAGGTTGTGGAGGGGGGCAGAAAAAAAACTCCCACCTTCGGACACGTAGTGAGGTACGGAGGGAGAGGGATTCGAGAAGCCATCAGCTCCAGAGCCCTCTGGCAGTGATGGCCCCTCAGAGGCTAAGAGTGTTGGGGACATCTGGTCGACCAACAAGGACCATGAGGTCCCGGCACGTCACCGGCGAAGGTGTAGGCGGAGGCGTGAGAGAGCCAGAGGGGGTGGTTGGTGGTGGAGGGGGGGAGAAAAAAATTCCCACCTTCTGACACGTAGTCAGGTACAGAGGGAGAGGGATTCGAGAAGCCAGGAGCCGCAGAGCCCACTGGCAGCGACGGCCCCACAGAGACTAAGTGTGACAGAGACATTTGGTCGACCAACAAGGACCATGGGGTCCCAGCACGTCACCGGCGGAGGCATAGGCGAAGGCGTGAGAGAGCCCGGGGGGGGGTTGCTGGTGGAGGGGGAGAGAAAAAAAAAGTCCCACCTTCGGACACCTAGTGAGGTACGGAGGGAGAGGGATTCGAGAAGCCCGCAGCCGCAGAGACCTCTGGAGGCGACGGCCCCACAGAGACTAAGTGTGACGGGCACATCTGGTCGACCCCAAGGACCATGGGGTCCCGGGACATCGCTGGCGGAGGCATAGGCGGAGGCGTGAGAGAGCCATCGGGCAGGGGTTGGTGGTGGAGGGAGGGAAAAAAAAGTCCCACCTTCAGACACGTAGTGAGGTACGAATGGAGAGGGATTTGAGAAGCCCACAGCCACAAAGCCCTCTGGCGGCGACGGCCCCGCAGAGACTAAGAGTGAAGAGGATATCTCGTCGACCCCAAGGACCTTGGGGTCGCGGCAGGTCACCGGCAGAGGCGAGAGAGAGCCAGCAGGCGGGGGTAGTGGTGGAGGGGGGGAGAAAAAAAAAGTCCCACCTTCGGACCCATAGTGAGGTACAGAGGGAGAGGGATTCGAGACGCCTGCAGACTCAGAGCCCTCTGGCGGTGACAGCCTCGCAGAGACTAAGTGTGATGGGGAAATCTGGTCGTGCCCAAGGACCATGGGGTCTCGGCAGGTCACCGGCGCAGGCGTGAGAGAGCCAGCGGGTGGGGGTTGGTGGTGGAGGGACGGAGGAAAAAAAAAGTCTCACCTTTGGACACGTAGTGAGGTATGTAGGGAGAGGGATTCGAGAAGCCCGCAGCTGCAGAGCCCTCTGGGGGCGACGGCCCTGCAGAGACTAAGTGTGACGGGGACATCTGTTCGATCCCAAGGACCAGGGGTCCCAGCACGTCACCGGCGGGGGCGTAGGCAGAGGCATGAGAGAGCCAGCGGCGGGGGTTGGTGGTGGAGGGGGGGAGAAAAAAGAACTCCCACCTTCGGACACATAGTGAGGTACGGAGGAAGAGGGATTCGAGAAGCCCGCAGCTGCAGAGCCCTCTGGCGGCGAAGGACCCCCAGAGCCTATGTGTGACGGGGACATCTGGTCGACCCCGAGGACCATGGTGTCCCGGCATGTTCACTGGCGTGGGCGCAGGTGGAGGCGTGAGAGAACCAGCGGTCGGGTGTTGGTGGTGAAGGGGGGCAGAAAAAAAAAACATCCCAGCTTCGGACACGTAGTGAGGTACGGAATGAGAGGGATTCGAGAAGCCCGCAGCCGCAGAGCCCTCTGGCGGCGATGGCCCCACAGAGACTAAGTGTGACGGGGACATCTGGTCGACCCCGAGGACCATGGGGTCCCAGCATGTCACCGGCAGATGTGTAGGCAGAGGCGTGAGAGAGCCAGCGGTCAGGGGTTGGTGGTGAAGGGGGGGAGAAAAAAAAACATCCCACCTTCAGACACGTAGTGAGGTATGGAGGGAGAGGGATTCGAGAAGCCCGCAGCCGCAGAGCCCCCGGCGGCGATGGCCCCACAATGTGTGACGGGGACATCTGGTCTACCCCGAGGACCATGGGTTCCTGGCAGGTCACCTGTGGAGGCGTAGGCAGAGGCGTAAGAGAGCCAGCGGGCGGGGGTTGGTGGTGGAGGGGGGCAGAAAAAAAAAGTCCCACCTTCGGACACGTAATGAGGTACGGAGGGAGAGGGATTGGAGAAGCCCACAGCCGCAGTGTCCTCTGGCGGTGACAGCCCCGCAGAGACTAAGTGTGACGGCGACATCTGGTCGACCCCAAGGACCATGGGGTCTCGGCAGGTCACCGGCACAGGCGTGAGAGAGCCAGTGGGCGGGGGTTGGTGGTGGAGGGGGTAGAAAAAAAACTCCGACCTTCGGACACATAGAGAGGTACGGAAGGAGAGGGAGTAGAGAAGCCCGCAACCGCATAGCCCTCTGGCAGTGACCCACTCCATAGCGTCGTCAGGGCCGGCCCGCAGAGACTAAGTGTGACAGGGACATCTGGTCGACCCCATGGATCATGGGGTCCCAGCACCACACCGGTGGAGGTATGGCAGAGGTACGGCGGAGGCGGAGGCGAATCGGAGGAGTGAGCCATCCAGCAGGCAGGGGGTTGTGGTCAGGGGTGGAGGAAAGAAAAGTCCCACCTTCGGACATGTAGTGAGGTACAAAGGAAGAGGGAGTTCGGAAGCCCACAACCGCACAGCCCTCTGGCAGCGACCCCCTCCATAGCGTCAACGGGGCTGGCCTGCAGAGACTAAGTGTGACGGGGACATCTGGTCTGCCCCATGGAAAATGGGGTCCCAGCAGGGCAGCGGCGAATGTGGCGGCGGAGGCGGAGGCGGAGGCGTGAGCGAGCCAGCGGGCGGGGGTGGTGGTATACAGGGACAGAAAAAAAATCCGACCTTCGGACCCGTAGTGAGGTACAGAGGGAGAGGGAGATTAGAAGCCCGCAATTGCAGAGCCCTCTGGCGGCGACTGCCTACATAGCGTCGACGGGGCCGGCCTGCAGACAATAAGTGTGACGGGGACATCTGGTCGACCCCATGGAACATGGGGTCCCAGTACGACACCGGCGGATGTGGCGGTGGAGGAGTAGGTGGAGGCATGAGCGAGCAAGGGGGCGGGGGCTGGTGGTGGAGGGGGGGAAAAATACTCCCACCTTCAGAAACATAATGAGGTACGGAAGGAGAAGGAGTAGAGAGGCCCGCAACCGCAGAGCCCTCTGGCGGCGACCCACTCCATAGTGTCATCAGGGCCGGCCTGCAGAGACTAAGTGTGACAGGGACATCTAGTCGACCTCATGGAACAAGCCAAAAGGAAAAATAAATAAATAAGTCAATAAACAAAACTACGAGAGACAGCCAGGAGACACCACAAGAAAGAAGGTGATCTTCCCAGAGCCGCTTTGTCAGAAGCAGCCTTTTTCTCCAAAAGGCGCATCCTCTCAGTCACCTGTCCGCCCCCCTCCCCCCGTTCCCTGTCAGAGTTTACAAGAAATTCACAATCTCATCTCTCCTTAAGGAGACACCAACATTTCTCTTTAAAAGAAATAAGTGCCACCAGCACGAAACCCTAGAATTCAAAGTGCTTCATGCGGAAGTCTCTGGGCTCACACAGACATACGTCCCATCCCGTGAAAGCCACATGGTTCCTTCAGGAGCTTCCCCTAGATTTCACTGACACCCAAGATGGTGACAGGAAGGAAGGGGGACAGTTTTTCCCCCAGCAGGTCTTCAGGTCTGTGCATCGGTAGTGGGTTGGAGTGCATCTTACGCTTTCTGTGGCCTCTCACACAACCACTACCGTGACACACGTTCCTGTGAAAATTTCTCTCCCTCATGAACGCGTACCACATTCTGAGACATCAGGGGCTGCACACCCACGCAAACTTCTCAACCATTCTGAATAGCCGGCTGTGTCTCATCACAGGTGCGGTCCCGTGATGAATCTTATGGGTGGATCACACCCAAAAGGGTGTTTCCTGAGAAATGACAAGGAAGCCTCCCAGGATAACCTGGATAGCAGCATATGTTCCTCCTCCTCCTCCGGCTCCCTCTCTTGTGTTCGTGTTTGTTTTCTGCAAATGCCAAGATGGGGCAGGGGTGGGGGACACCACGCCGGGTGGGCGAGCAGGGTGTCGGGTGGGCGCCCACCACAGGAGGGCGCACACACACACACACCCCGGGTCATCACTCTGTAGTCCGCGTGAGTGAGGTGAGGCCCAGAACGGTGCTAGTAGCTTTCCAAGTGGTCAAAAAGAATGCACAATAACTGGACCGAGGCCTGTCTGGACGCTGTAAAGGCCCACTTGAAAACTTATGCTTGCTCGCTAGGTGACCGATGTCTGTGATTGGAAATACGTACCTTGCGGAGATAAAACAAAGCAATTAACTTGTAACTAAGTGTTTAAACTTTCCAGCTGCCTCTTGTGCTTGCTTAACGCCTGAAAGAATGTTCCTTAATTGGTGCTATCTGTTTCTGTAAACCTGCTCGCTTAAAGACTGTAACCGAAACGAAACGGGGGCCCGAGGCTGGTCCCGGACCACACAGCTGCGGAGTAGGTGGTATAGTGTTGTTTCAACCGCCGTGCCTAAAGTCACGGAGCTCTAGCTTAGGATAGTCTGAAACCTTCCTGCTTTTTTCGGCTCGGGGCCATTCTCTGTACCTGTACCCTAACAGGGCAGGGGGTGGTCGCTGGCCAGCTAATATGGACTCATGACTTGGCTCATTCGGTCTCTAGGTTGTCCTGTCTCGCACTCCGTACTATAACAGATGCCATACCGGTTCAACCCAGCTCTGAAGGAAAGAAGTGCCGAGCGTTCCACTAGCCGGAGGAAGGCAAAACGCACCTCTGCCTTCCTCTGAGGGCACGTCTGAGTGAACGGGTCGTTCTCCCTGCCCGTCACCCCAAGACCCTCATCCCGGACCCCACCACACCCAGCCTTGACCTCCTCGGCCCTCCCCACCAGGCCCCATCATGGCCTCTGGAGCCTGGGCTCTCTCTCTCTCCAGGCACTGCCCCCCGCCCCCACCCCAGGACCTGAGATCCAGGGCCTCTGTCTCCCAGGCCTCCCAGCTGTCTTGACTTGCGGACTCAGTGCCTGCTCTGCCAGAGAGACCTCTTGCTGCGGGGTGGCTCTCAGTGGCTGCATCTCAGCAGTCTAACGTGTCCCCCACCATCCACGTGGCCACCGGCGTCAGGCTTCGGTGCCATAGTGCCACCCTGCCTCCCTTCCTGGGGAATCCCACGCTGCCTCAGGCCCATTATGACCTGGAAGAGGCTGCACCTGTGGGATCTGCCCATTTCCACTACCCCCCTCCCCCCACACACACACACACGTCACCCCTCGGTCCCCCCATAGGGGTTAGGAAGAAGGCAACACTTTCTGGTACAAGGGTTGAACTGAAGGGGCGAGTGAGTGGCCACCTGGCAGGGGCATCGCAACAGATGGCTGAAGAAGTCAGCCGCCGAGTGCAGAAATGTCACGGAACTTGGGGTGCCACTGCCTTGCTGAGATAGGGCCAGGGCAGGCTTTAAAAGGCTAAAATTCTGCCTGCCTTTGGTACGTTAATACAGAACCCATGGTCCTTTCTAATTTTTGATTCCCGGAGAGGCAGGAAGTATTCCAAATGGCCACGCCATGGCTTTTCTAAATTGCCCACAAGGCCTTCTCCGACCCAGCGGGTCAGGGGTTTGCTTTGGTGTTACATCGTGGTAAAAGAGACATCCCACAGCAGTGACCATGTCCATCGACTCCGTCGGCGCTCTCAGGCTCGTAGTCCCACTTTTCAGACAAGCCTGGATGGCCACTCCGTGTCACTCTTTGCCAAATGCCAGCCACTCTCCTCCCCGCCCCGCATCCCCCATTTGGCCACCACAACTCTTCATCCCCAGGCGCCCTCCGGTAAAGTGTGCTCCTGTCTGTACACCTACTCCGTTGGGGGCGGGGGGGGGGCGGGAGGTGGCACAAGAGGTGGCTGGTGGCCGGAGCAGGCCCGCCACCTTGAGTGTGTGGAACAGCGCTGAGGATTTCCTAAGGGAAGAAAGAGGGTGGGGAGAGCGAGAGAGCATCTCCTCCTCGTGAACCTCACAGATGATTGAGGACAAACAGGCCTGCACGGGGAGGGGGGGGGCAGGGAGGGTGCCGAGTCTGCACCAGAGAAAATGGCTTTGTGGGGGGGTGGGAGGGGAAGAGGGCAGAAAGATTTTCTGTCTTTTTAAAACTTCCCCCAGGCTTTTGGGAACTTGCAGCCCGGCCTGCATCCCTGAGGCACGTTAACTCTTTGGTTATAACTCCAGGTGGCCCCCAGGGTGGGCGGCCCACAGAGTTCAAGGGATTTCTTCTCAGCAGAGACGGGACCTTTAGAACAGCTAACTGCAGTAATTGCCTGAAGCTGAGAACCAACCCTCCCTCCTTTTAAACCTCTGTATTTCTGCCTAGGCCTATGTTCACGAAATTTGGGGGTTTGAGACTGAGAAGCTCTACCCTATTTATTTCCTCCTTTGTCAGCAAAGTAGACTCTCTGTTTTCTTACTCCTCATACCGCTTGTCCTCGTTATTCGGCCTCGTGGACAAGCAGCTGAGCTTTCGGTCACAAGTCCACACCCCAGGGTGGAGGGGTCCAATCCACCCCTGTCCAGACCTGGGCCCTTCCTGCCTCCCTCTCGAGACGATCTGTTTGGCAGCCCAGCCGCCTTGGACTGGGCCACAAGGAGGACACAAAGTAAAGACCCAGCCCCCCCGCCCCCCCCCCACACACACACACACACACGGCAGTGGCGGTGGGTGGCAGTTCTCCAAGGGTTTGGGGCTTTTCCTGAGGCAGGAGACGGAGGGGACTGATTTCTTTAGAGCTCCGTCCCCTCCCCCATGCGCTGTGCCGCCTGGAAGCGGCAGCTCGCGGGGCGGGGTCGGGGCTGAAAGCGGCTCCGCCCGAGAGAAGCCCGAGGCGGCTACGTGCAAGCGCGCATGCGCAGTCAGCTCGCGGGGCGGGGTCGCGGCTGAAAGCGGCTCCGCCCGAGAGAAGCCCGAGGCGGCTACGTGCGAGCGCGCATGCGCAGTCAGCGCAGTGAGTGGAGGAGGGGTGGAAAACGGCGGAAGGGCTCCGCCGGGGGCCCGGCCATCTGTGCGGCCAGGCTAGGGGTTTCCCTCTTGGGCCGGGAGCTCGTACCCCGCCCCCAGCCCGCAGGCAATCCCGAGGGGCAGAAGCACGACTTGCTGGGCACCTCCTCGGGCGAAGCGGTCGCGGTGGCTGGGTTACGTGGGGCCCAGACGAGTCTCTGGTTCTGGGAGCGGCACCTCCCCCACGCGCCTCTCCTCTTGGGCCTTCACCCCTCCTCCCCCCCCCCCCGCTCCGGCCCCAGGGGATGGGAGGAGTGGGGGGCAGGGAGACGACCTCAGGGAGGAGCCAGACCAACTGAATGAAAGCTTTTCATGAACTCGTGTGTCTTTGCCAGGGAAACACCATTTCTGGAGTCTATGAACTAAAATAAAATCTTAAGCCGCCCCCCGCCCGCCACCGCCAGCTGACCCGTCCCGTGGTTGGCCCAGGGAACCCTAGAAAAACCCTTAAACCTGAGCTGCTGCCCCGCAAGGACAGGGGAAGTCAGACACCCCTCCCTGATGGAGTCAGATTTTATAACAATGAGATACTGAATGTCCGACGGGCCTAAGGCCAGGCAAGACAAAGCTTAACGCATATCTAGCAGGCCAACCGTTTACTGAACTACAGGGCACTTGAGTTTTGGGTAAACTGTCCAGTGGCTTGTCTGTGATTAGCAGACCTCCTTACCTTAACTGAAAACATGATGCAAAGCTTTTAGGCAGAGGTTCATTTATGTCATCAATTGCAAATCAAAGAATCTTTAAACCCAGCTGTAAACCTGTAAACACCGCACCCTCCCTCCCCCGCCCCCCCCCCAACTGCCAGATGTCCTGCCTTTTCAGCCCAGACCAATGTACCCCTTCCATGTTTTGATTTGTGATTTTACATGTAATTCCTGTCTCCCTAAAATGTATGAAGCCAAACTGTAACCCACCCCACCACAATGGGTCCGCTTGCTCAAGGCTTCTTGGGCGTAGCTCTCTGGGCCATGATCACGGCCGTTGGGCTCAGAATAAAACTCTTTAAATTATTTTGCAGTGATTTGGGGTTCTTTTCCATGGACGAGTCAATCGTGTTCACATTATTTTAGCCTTGGGAGCTTTTTCTTTTCTATTATGTCTGATCCTGATCGCTAGCCAGGTATTCATTCATATTTTTGGTTGGTGGTGGTGCTCAAGCTCGTCTTTGTACATCCCAGATTGGCGTAAGCCACCGTGAATATGTTTTACACCTTCCAAGAGCTAGCGCTTATTGCCGTATCATAACCAGGGCTCGCAGCAATTTTTCTTTTTTTTTTTTTAAAGCTGCTTCCACTTTCCACCTAGGTATACATACGAGTATCCCCTTTAAATGAATGCTTGCATCGAGGAACCAGGAAGTGGTTTTTGTTGTTGTTGCTGTTGTTGTTTTCCCCCAGTCATTTATCTGCTCCTCAACCCTCATTATTTATCACACACACACACACACACACACACCCCCACCCCATCTCTGTAGAAAAGCTCACGGAGATTGTTCATCCACCGCGTGCTTTCTGTTGACAGTATCTGAGACGATAAGGAGCACCATGCATTCTGTTCTAAGAGAAAAATTGCATATATCAGTATGATTATATTTTACTTCTTGTGTGAATTTAGTGGATCTCATAAAAGCTGATCTTGATTTTCACAGCAGAGAAAAGTGGGCTTCTGTTTTGGTTTTGTTTTTGTTTTTCTGGAGGGGTGGTGTCTTCACATAAGTGATCATCTTTACAAGTATGCTATATGCGAGAAATTTCAGAAAGCTGCAAAGAGTGACTTGTTGACAATGCTTGCATTGAATGATGTATCTGAATCTGTGAATCGAAGGGGTCAGCATCTGACCAGAAAGCACTGTTAGAAGAAGAGGGGTTTCGGGTCTTTTCCTAAATTGTATCTGCCTAAGGCGGAAAATATTTCTGTTTCCCTATGACATGGTATTTTCCTCACAAGCAGTGTTAATGGCTCCATATGTCTCTAGACTGGCTGCAGAGCAGAGACTCCATGGTCTCCACTACTTGACTCTGTCTGTCCAAGAATGGCCTCCACAGCTCTCCTCTGTGAGATATCCACTCTCAGAGGTGGCACGGTATGGTGGGTAGGGGGATATGCTGGATTTTGAAAACTCAGAGTTTGAACTCCAGTGCTTTATTTCTTAGCAACATGAACTTTGTCAGATCACATCACCCTGCTGAAGCCCAGTCACCTAAAGGGTAGAAAATGCAATGGATAGATTGACGCTTCTCTTCTCTTCTCCTCTCTTCTTTCTCTCTTTCTTTCTTTCCTTGTGTCTTCCTGTCTCTGTCTCTCTCTCTCTCTCTCTCTCTCTCTCTCTTCTTTTTGTCTTTTTCTTTTTTTTCTTTTGACGGGCCCTCACTCTGTTTCCCAGACTAAAGTGCAGTAGCATCATCATAGATCACTGCAACTTCAAACTCTTGGCCTCAAGCGATCCTTTCCCCCTAGGCTTCCCAAAGTGCTAGGATGCAGTTTTATTTTTATCTGTGACACCATGGGAGGAAATATCTTTTAGGGTCATAGGGTCAGAAATTTAGATCTCTTCTTTGAACTCATGGTAGCGGCTAACTGGGATTTTCAGTGTGTAAACGTAAGCCACTTGTAATTTCACCAGTACTCCCGTTACTTGTCATCTATTCAGGAGGTGAACTCTTCTTCCCCTACCATCTACTGTTCAAACGCGTTGGCCACAAGGATAATTTGAATATCAGATTCAGAGCACAAATAATTAAGGTCCTGTAGCGTTAATAAGTAAAAGGGGCCACACACAAACCTGTGGAAGTCTGTGTCCCTTCCAGTTTTTTTGTTTGTTTGTTTGTTTGTTTGTTTGTTTGTTTTTGGTCCCCCCCCCCCCCGAGACTGAGTCTCACTCTGTTGCCCGGGCTAGAGTGAGTGCCGTGGCGTCAGCCTAGCTCACAGCAACCTCAAACTCCTGGGCTCAGTCGATCCTCCTGCCTCAGGCTCCCCAGGAGCTGGGACCACAGGCATGTGCCACCATGCCCGGCTAATTTTTTTCTATATATTTTTAGTTGTCTGGACAATTTCTTTCTATATTTTTAGTAGAGACGGGGGCGGGGGGGTCTCACTCTCGCTCGGGCTGGTCTCGAACTCCTGACTTTGAGCGATCCTCCCGCCTCGGCCTCCCAGAGTGCTAAGTTTACAGGCCTGAGCCAACGCGTCCGGCCTGTGTCCATTCTTTAATGTTGTGTGTTGCTCAGTTATGAAAAGGCAAGGGAACATAAAATCCGAGTTTTAGGGATGACTTATAGGCTCAGTATTCTTTTTTTTTTTTTTTTTTTTTTTTGCCTCCTCTAAGCCTATGTGAATATCAAGGAGGGTAAAAAATTCAGTGTTCTCAGTTCAGTGCCCAACCAACCTCTGTTTCCAGAGTAAAAATTGAGCATCCTATTACACCTTTATTTCCCTTTGGTATGCTAAGGCCCAACTCGGCAGAGAGGTCACTGTTTATTCTCTTTGCTAAGATCACATGTGCCATAGTCTGTCTGCTTTGTCTCCTTTAGGGGTAATCATCCAATCTTACCCGGGCCCCTCACATCCTCGTGACAATAGGCCTCCTTGGTTTACTGAAATAGAAAAGACCGGCTCATCAGCAATGTTTGATCGGTTGCTTCAGAAACAAATGTTGTTCTGCTTTCTTTACTATGTTTTTTTTTTTTTTTCCTTCTTTCTTCCGTCAGACCCAATCCGATATAGGTGGGAGAGAAGGTAACCGGAGCCTCTTGAAAAACCGAAGTGAACCAAAGCGAGCTCACAGATTCAGATAGAAATCAGGAGGAAGAAAAATTGAGAGATAACATGGATTTTCTGTCTAGCGGGTGTTCTCACACTTCAATTTTACCAGAAGCGTTAGGTAGGATGACGATGACGATAATTGTGACAAACACTATTCTCATTGGACAGATAAGGAGGCAGGCTCAGAGTGACGAGTAACCTGGGCCTAAATAGATCGCTAAGAAGCATCATAGTGTGTTCCTTGGTTACGCTGTTTTGTGAAGCTCAAAAAGTTTGGGGTGCGCGTGCGCGTGCGTCCATGTGCGTACGCAATCATAGGTGTTCTAGTAAAACGGATATGAGGTAGGATTTCCCATACCTTCAATGATTTCATGTCCTGCAGGAACATAATGTTCCGGGATCAGGTTTTTATTCTGCCTTCTGTGCCACATGCTCAACATGCCTGTGACTTTACAGCCGAGACTTGCTCAGGGGGAGCCCATTCTCATCTTCTGGGAGGTTCTGCTAATCTTTAAAAGACAAGGACATAGGAAGATGATCCTATAACAACGACTGTGACCACGATTAAAGGCTTACTGTTTACCACGCGTGCTTCTGTGGGCTTTGCCTGCATTTGCTTTTTCACTCTGCACAATATCCCTGTGGGGTAGGCACCATGATTTCTGCATTTGCAGATGAAGAGGCTGAGGCTCAAGAGGATGTATGACTCGCCAAGTTACCAAACACGGAGTGTCGTCCAGGTAGCCAGTCCAGGCCCCCCGGCTCTGCAGCCACTCTGCAATGCTGATTCTGAGCCTGACCGTTTCATCACTGGTGGCTCCCTGAGAACCTTGACTCGGCCCCCTTCCTCAGTTCACTTGGGAAACATATTCATGTGTGTGTATTTCTCTCCTTCCCTCTCCCACCCCCCCCCCCGTTTTAGTTTTTATTATTTTGAAAAGTGCATAGAACGATAAAAACTTTAAAAGTAGGAAAAAGCTTACGGAACACATAAGGACACAGAGAAAGAAAATATCTGTGTACAACAGTGCAACGCATTTGTGTTTTAAGTCGTGGTGTTGCAAAAGAGTCCAAAAGTTTAAAAGAAAGAAAAACAAACAAACAAACAAACAGACAGACAAACAAACAAACAAAAAAAAAGCCAAACCACCATGGAAAAGTTTATGAAGTGAAAACACTTACAGTAAGCTAAGGTTAATGTATTATTGAAGAAAGAAATTTCTAAAGGTAAATGTCGTGTGGCCTAAGTGTCCAGGGTTTATGAAAACCTACAGTAAGTAATGTCCTAGGCCTTCACATTCACTCACCACTCACCGCCAACTCACAGACTCACCCAGAGCAACCTCCCGCCCGCCCTGCAAGCTCCATTCACCGTAAGTGCCCTGGCCAGGTGTCCCACTGCACAGAAACCTATTAGACTGCATTTCTTCCCATTACTATCAGTAGTTGTACATTTCTTAGGACTGTAGGCCTACGATACACCTCCAGGCATAGTTAGGGGTTGGGAAGAGGAGGGAAGAGGCCATTCTTCATTTATTAATTGGGTAGCATGGGGGCAGGGGAGGCAGTTTCCTCCTTCTCCCCCTCTTGTTTTTCTTTATTCCTCTCCCAGTTCCCCCTTCCATCGTCTCGATGGATTTGGATGAGACGTAGACATTTTCTACGTCAGGCCTTAATCATACCGAGGGAGCAGGAGAAAAGTAAGCCGCCTACCATGACACGATGGAATGGAAGTTTGTCAGCCATTGACTGCTGTGGCATTCCGACATTTAGTGTCTTCAGGACATTCTATATTTCTGCTATCCCACTAGAATATATCTCCTCGATCACTACTGTGTGGCCACATCCCAGCTGTTTCGTGAGCCACCCTCAATGTTCGTGACGATGTAGTGTGGAGACTCCCTCCGTCTGGTGCCTTAAACTCGCACATTTGGGGTTTTGTATCAGGATAGCAAAGCGATCACCTTTAAATAACCTGGCTGGCCATGGTGGCTCATGCCCGTGATCCCCGCAACTTGGGAGGCAGAGACGGGAGCGTGACTTGAGCCCAGCAGCTGGAGACCAGCCTGGGTAACACGATGAGACCTCATCTCTACCAACAAAAAAAAAAAAAAAGAAAAATTATGGCGGGTGTGGCAGCATTTGCCTATAGTCCCAGCTACTCAGAAGGCTGAGGCAGAGAGGATCACTTAAGCCCTGGATTTGGAGCTTGCTGTGAGCTACAATCAGGCCAAGGCGGCCTGGGAGAGGACAGAGTGAAAGAAATCCTGTCTCAAAAAAAAAAAAAGAAAAGAAAAGAAAAGAAAAGAAAGAAAACAAGACCGATAACACAACACAACTTACAAGACTTGGTGTTACCGAAAGCTCGGCCACTTGCCCACGAGGCCGAATAACGAGGACAAGCTGTTTGAGGAGGAAGGAAAGAGAGAGTCTATTTTGCCGGTAAAGGAGAAAATAGGGTAGACCTTCCCATCTCAAGCCTCCGAATTTCCCCGAACATAGGGCTAGGCAGAAATACAGAGCTTTTAATGAGGGGGGGAGGGGTTCTCAGCTTTAGCGTTGATTGTGGTTAATTATTTCAATCGTCCAGGCTCTGCCAAAAACAAAGCCTGTGAACTCTGCCGGCCGCCCACCTGGGGGGGGGGGCGGGGCAGGGGACCACTTGGGAGTTTTAAGAAAAGATTTAACCTGCCTTGGGGACATAGGCCAGACTACAAGCTCCCAAAAGTGGTGGTGGTGGTGGTGGTGGTGGTGGTGGTGGGGAGCGTAAAACGACAGAACGTCTTTCTGTCCTTTATTGGTTTCTCCTTTTTCCCCCCTAGGTGCCAAAAGACCTGAGACTGATGCCGAAAAGAAATAGGTACAGGCGCCCACGTGCACACACAAAGATATACGATCGAATACATCGTGTTGACAGTCGGGGAAACTGGAAGATGATGGGGAAGTATCACGAGCAACTTTGTATTTCTTCCAGGACAGGAAAATGGACACGAAGAGAAAAATTCATCGTTCTCGGCGTAGGATAAAAAGCCACATCTTGTTACTTAATATAATTCATTCTGTGATTTAAGTTTTTATACGATATGATATTCGATAAGCCTAAAACACAAGATAAAAGAGAAACAAACAAAAGGGAAAAAATAAAAATAAAAAAGACGACGGGCAGAGGCCTACGGTCCCGGGAGGAGGCAGAGAGCGGGAGGAGGGGCGCCTCCCGCAGACAACAGGGCGGGTGGGCGGAGACCCGCTAGAGGCTAGGGCTGCCCCGGGCGGGCCCAGAGCTGCGGGGCCCGGGAAGAAGAGGGTGGGACCGTCCGGACCGTGCTCTCCTCCCCGCCCTCCACACCTCCCGGGAGTCAGCTCTTAAACTCCCAACGTCACCTGACTTTCCGGATCCCGAGGTCTGATCAAAGTGGCCGCTAGGTGACACCCAGCAACCGCTGCCGGTGTCATCCTGAAAAGAACGGACCCTATGACTGACGGGGGTGGGGCGCACAGTGGGTGGCCCGGCCAGCTCCCCTTCCTCCTCGGAGCGGATCGGATCATCTGGAACTTTATCCAGAGAGGAGAGAGTGCCCCTGGGTGTGTGCTAGAAGCCGGAGGGTTGGGGCAGGGACCTACCCAAGAGAGAAGTAGAGTACAGGGAGTTTCAGAGTTGACCCACTCACCATCTCGCCCTGGTCAATACAAGAGTGGCAATATCTGTCACCGTGGAATGAACACTTGGTACCGAAGACCTTTGTCTATGCTGGCCCCCGTATGCCTAGGGGGGGCATGTGGCCAGAATCTGACATCCTAAACGTCTTCGTAGAAAGAATTTGGGGGTGGGGGTGGGGGAGAGAGACAGAAAAAGAAAAGAGAGGGGGAAAGAAATGGCTGCCACAAAACTATCAGAACAGAGAAGCGACCGATAGGGCCTATCTGGTTAAGTTCTTTCCCTACCCAGAGAACGACTTGACGTAGCTGACGTCACTGCAGTCAGGCCACGTTCCGGTGGACACAGAGAGTCAGGGATAGAATTTCACGCTCGGCACTGTCTCTCGGGACAGCGGGAAGGTGGAGGGTGGCTGAGGGTTCTATGCTCCTTTATCACACACCGTCAGGTAGGTCAGGTAAAATTGAGGACAGATTTCCAGTGTTTCGAGAAAGGAAGAGCACTCGTGCAGGCCATCTATCTGTACGTGGGAGAGTGTCCCCGAAAAGTGGCTTTAAGTGCCGGGATGTGCCTAGGCCAAGAAGGTACACGATCCTGAGTGAGAATGGTCCGTCCCATCGAGTCAGTCGGTAGGAGGCCACCGGGTCGAGACGGAACTGCCCCCCCCACCCGCCCCCGCCCCCGCCCCCGCCCCCCAGAGCAGACAGACTCAGAATGGAGTCACTCGGTGCCAGTGCCCTGCCCGGGTGCCCCATCATTCAACCGAACTGGGAAACAGGTGGGCTTTCCGACCCTCGGGAGGGAGCTTCACCGGCGGGCGGACAGATCAGAAGGGGCCCGGCTCCCTTGAGCGGGCAGGCTGGGGACGGTCGGTGGGGTCTCTTGACAGGAGGCACCACGGAACCCTTGAGGCAATGTCGGGGGCACCTATGTTGCGGTCCAAAGCTAGCGTCTGAGAAGTCGTCCCGAAAGCATGATGGCGTCAACAAGTCCCCTCCGTTCAAGAAACGAGATTCATTTCTAGAGGAGGGCCACCCCCGCGGGAGGACCGTAGGCTTCCTGTGGACATTCTCTTCAAAAGGCAATTCACTCAGCGGAGTGAAAATCGGAAAAATCGCTGTCCTCTGACGCAGCTGCAGAGAAAAGATGGCACCAAAATCAATGAAACACACACACACACACACACACACACACAAACACACCTCCTCCCATCTGAACGAGCACTCCGGACGGTCACATAGGGAGAGCGACGGGCTCTCTTCCCCCCCTGTGGTTTTCTACCTTTCGTTGCGGTTTTTTCCCTCAGTGGATAGAGGAGGAGACACAGGGGGCTCAGCCGGCATGCGAGTGGGTTTATCATCCTCTGTGAGTATCAACACGCGACACCACCTAAGTGAAGGAACACACCGGTGTTTCATGTGATGTGGCTCAATGCCTGGCAGATACGAGCCTTTGCAGGCCTCCTCGTGATCGACAGGACGTCGCCTTGGACACGGACACATCTTGTCCCTCCCTCCCGAGGCGATAGGCGGTTCCGTACCTCCTCGGGGCCAGGGCACAGTCTGCCTAGGCACCTACAACACGTGTGGCAACAGCCTCGATGGCTCTGCCATGAGAACGAACTCCCGTGGCACGGGGGTGGGGTGGGGGGGGGGTCGGGTGCTGAAGAATTCAGCTGAGTGAAGGAATGCCACGGGATTCAGAGTGCCATCGGTGGGCTGAGAGGCGAGCAGGGCGGGCTTTGAAAGGGTAACATTCTCCCTGCCTTCCGTCTGTCTGTGAATACAGAACGTACACGCCAGGCGGGGTGGCTCACGCCTGTAATCCTAGCACTCTGGGACGTAGAGGCGGGTGGATCGCTCAAGGTCGGGAGTTCGAGACCAGCCTGAGCAAGAGCGAGACCCCCATCTCTACTAAAAATAGAAAGAAACTATATATCTAAAAATATATACAGAAACAGTATCTAAAAATATATACAGAAAAATATTAGCCGGGCACGGTGGCGCATGCCTGTAGTCCCAGGTACTCGGGAGGCTGGGGCAGTAGGATCGCTTGAGCCCAGGAGTTTGAGGTTGCTGTGAGCTAGGCTGACGCCACGGCACTCTAGTCTGGGCAACAGAGTGAGACTCTGTTTCAAAAAAAAAAAAAAAAAAAAAAATATATATATATATATATATATATACACACACACACACACACACACACGCACACACACACACACGTATATCCAATTAGCTGGGCATGCTGGCACATGCCTGTAATCCCAGCTACTCGGGAGGCTGAGGCAGTCTGATCGCTTGAGCCCAGGAGTTTGAGATTGCTGTGAGCTAGGCTGACGCCATGGCACTCTAGCCAGGGCAACAGAACGAGAGACTCTGTCAGAAAGAAAAGAAGAGCGAGAGCGAGAGAGCGAGAGAAAGAAAGAAAGGAAGGGAGAGAAAGGAAAGAGAAGGAAGGGGGGGAGGGAGAGAGAGAGAGAGAGAGAGAGAGAGAGGAGAAAACTATTAAAAAATTCGGGACCAGATCCATCGGTCGGTACTCAGAAGCGTGACGATCGGGTGTTCCCGAGCACGTGTGAGATGTGTCTTCTCCCTGACGCCGCGTTTCCTCCACACACACATCACCCATCTGCCGTGGAAAAAAAGCAACAAAAAGAGAGAAAGAGATTAAGAAGGGAAAATGGAAACAGGGCAAAAGAGGAAGAAAGAAAGAAATTTCGAAAAAAAGAGACCAAAGTCACAGCGAGAAGGAAGAATACTGAGCCCAGAGCGACACCTAGTGACCACACCGTCACAAGCACCCTAGGGCCCCAATTCGCCAGAGACATCTGGTGGACCCCAGGGCAACATGTGGTCGACCCGGGGCCATGGCGTCTGCAGCCGATTCCCAGGCGGGCACACGAGCCCGGGGAAACTCATTCTCAGCGCGGGGAGGAGGGGAGGGGAAATAATAGCAAAGTCACACCAGATCCCTTTCTAGTTCATAAACGTGTTGATTGCGTGTTCACGCGCACGTGTGAGAAGGGCCTCCTGGTGTGTCGGCACGTCACCCGCGTGACGTGAAACCATGAATCCGGGGGGGGGGGGAGCGGAAAGGCGGGCAGGAAAAGGCAAAGAGAGAATAGATAAAATGAAAGGACCAAAAAGAAAGTCACACAGCAGGGTAGGGGAGTGAGAGCAAGTCGAGAGACTGCAGACAGAAACTCCGAGAGGAGAGGAATGCTCCGGAGCGCCCCCTCGCCCCACGCGAGAAGAATACCGATCGCAGGGTGACCCCTAGGGGCAGCGAGGCCAGAGAGACCAAATCCGTCCCAAAGCCTCCCTGTCAGGATGACAACCACAGACCAGACATCCGGTCAACCACCCAAGGACCAGACATCTGGTCAACCAGCGAACCCATGCGGAGGCCGCATGCAGCAGCGACATCTGCACGACCACTCAGGGTGCTCCCTGCCGGGAGGGTGTGTCTCTATGTGTGTGTGTCCGGGGGGGGGGGGAGATTGCGATGAAAGTCACGCCAGGTCCCGGGATAGTTCGTGAGCGTGATAATTGCGTGTGTGTGGAGAAAAAAGGGGGCGGGGCGATAGGGAGTAAAGAAAGGAGGAGCGGGCGAGCGGAGGGGTGGGGAAGGAGAGGGAGTCGAGAAGCCCGCAACCGCAGCGCCCCCTGGCGGTGATCCCCCTCCATAGCATCGATAGGGCCAGCCCCGCAGAGACTAAGTGCGAC